>NC_092798.1:600000-752500 GCF_918797505.1 Bemisia tabaci
GGGTGGTAGCTAACAGCATCAAGCGCTGGTGTAAGGAACCGACTGTCCTCTTGCATGAGCCTTCCAGATGATTGACTCCGATAATTTTTTAATGAAAAATTTCTGCAGCGCAAAAGTATTATCTACATAATTTGGGTCAGAAGTGCTTTTCAATACTTGTAGGGTTATTATTTTTTCTGACTTGACCCTGAGTGACATTGATGGTAGAAAAAAAGTTGAAAGACTTAGGAATTTCAAAGAGAAAAACTCTTGCACTAGATGTTAAATAGTCTGTTCTCATATGTACATCCGTGTGCAACTTTCTGAAAAAAGTTGGTGAGTGGTATCAATCTCTTCGTTATGATGTCTAGAATCAGAATTTGGATGGTGATAATCTTGAAAATCATGCAGGAAGCGCCTAAAGCCCAAAAACAAAATGGCGGCCGCTCGGTAGGCCTTATTTTTGAAAATTCCGTATTATGGCATGTGAGGTATCGATTCCTATGTTTTTTGGGTCGTAAAATCCGAATATGATGTTTAAAATACCCTCCGATCAAAAAAAGTGTCGCAAATCCAACAAGGCGGCTGAAAATACCCACCCGGCGCGAAAATCGCTGAGTTCTCATTTGGCCGTCTAGTAAGGCGGCCAATGATTGTATTGTGTGGTCCCAGGTTTCAAAACAGAGTCACAACTCACTGTACGGCCCATAAAAAAAAACCAAAATCCAATATGGCGGCCAAAATGGCCGCCGATCGAAACCTGTATTTTTGGTATCGGCGTATGGCGTCGAGTGGGGTATCGTTTCTGATGTATTTTGGGTCGCACATTACGAATATGGAGTCAAAAATTACTCTTGGCCAATATTGAAGCTCGTAAATTCATCATGGCGGCTAAAATGGCAGGCATGGATAGAATAAAAGCAATTACACACAGCGGTAGTCCTGATTTAATACATTTGTGGGGCCTCTCAAACCAAATTCAAAGTTAAAATTCATCTGATCACACGTATACGCCTTTGCCATCCACTTTGACACTATAAATGGCTGCTACAATAGCCGATCTTAAATGATAAAATAACCACGTAAAATGTGGATGTCGAGGTAAGTAGTGAAACCATGCATCCTCGGGACGGCTATCAAATTTTAGGGTTGTACTTACCTTTTGCGAAGTTTCTTATCGGAGTATCCAGGAGAATTTGTCTGCAAAGTCTGCTAATCGGCCGCGAATAAAAATAAAAGTACAAAATACTCACAAAAGTCTAAAACTGGACCCGACAAGCGAGTAAGACTTAACACTGTTAGAAGATTTTATGTGTGTTTGGGCAAATAAATAATAAGCAAAGTAGATGAATCATGTTTTTCGATGTATTTCCTTCAATGATTACAAAAATGTATTTTCAATTTAAAAGTTGTGTTATATAGATTTTGCCTCAAATTACCCAAAATCATTAAATACCTTCACATATTACCATGCCATACCGTCTTACCTTACAATATTACCATGCCATACAATATTACCTTACCATAGTACCATGCCACACTATACAGGGTGTTCGTAAAGTCCCCTCCCCCCCCTCTAACTTTTGACCTAATTGAGGTAGAGATTTGAAACTTGGAGGGTGTTCCTAGATCAAAGGGAGCTACTTTTTGACCCCCCCAAAATTTTGGGGGGCCCCATTTTGGGGGGGTTACGGACCCTAACTTTTAATTTTCAAATGAGAAGACCCCCTTTGTGATACCTCGTTCGAAAGAGCATAAAAAAAGAAAATTTTTCGCGCAAACCGGAAGTCATTATCTCAAACCGTTTCAAAATGGCGGCCGGTCAAAGTTCCAAATGGCCGAAAATTGGCACCTCTGCTATTTGCACATGGATTTGCTTGAAACTCGGTATCTGGGGGTATTTTGGCACGAGAAAAACGAATTTAACGTTAGATTTTCAAAAAAACCCTAATTTTTCAAAATGGCGACCCGTTTAGGCTCAAAAAGGCCGAAAATTTGACAAACTCGATTTTTTTGCCAATGGATTCACCTGAAATTCGGTATCTGGGGGTATTTTGACCCGAGAATAACGAATTCAACGTTAGATTTTTAAACAAACCCTAATTTTTCAAAATGGCCGCCGATTAAAGTTCAAAATGGTCAACAATTGGCAACCTCGACTTTTTGCCGATAGATTCGCCTCAAACTCGGTGTTTGAGGGTATCTGGGTGGGAAACAAACGAATTCGACGTTATTTCACCGAGTTTCAGGCGAATATATCGGCAAAAAGTCGAGGTTGCCAATTGTTGACCATTTTGAACTTTAATCGGCGGCCATTTTGAAAAATTAGGGTTTGTTTAAAAATCTAACGTTGAATTCGTTATTCTCGGGTCAAAATACCCCCAGATACCGAATTTCAGGTGAATCCATTGGCAAAAAAATCGAGTTTGTCAAATTTTCGGCCTTTTTGAGCCTAAACGGGTCGCCATTTTGAAAAATTAGGGTTTTTTTGAAAATCTAACGTTAAATTCGTTTTTCTCGTGCCAAAATACCCCCAGATACCGAGTTTCAAGCAAATCCATGTGCAAATAGCAGAGGTGCCAATTTTCGGCCATTTGGAACTTTGACCGGCCGCCATTTTGAAACGGTTTGAGATAATGACTTCCGGTTTGCGCGAAAAATTTTCTTTTTTTATGCTCTTTCGAACGAGGTATCACAAAGGGGGTCTTCTCATTTGAAAATTAAAAGTTAGGGTCCGTAACCCCCCCAAAATGGGGCCCCCCAAAATTTTGGGGGGGTCAAAAAGTAGCTCCCTTTGATCTAGGAACACCCTCCAAGTTTCAAATCTCTACCTCAATTAGGTCAAAAGTTAGAGGGGGGGGAGGGGACTTTACGAACACCCTGTATGACAATGCCGTACCCTAGTACCTTACCAATTACCATGTTACCTTGCCAATTTTTCCTTAACATATTAACATTTTAAGTATAAAAGCTCTGAGAAAATATCTTGAGTTCTGATTGATTTACTCATCACAACTGTCGCTGGATTCATCAATGGCCTCTTCGTCTTCTCCCTCATCATCGGAGGATTCTATGTTGTCACAATTTGAAGCATCACCTTCACATTTGCACATTTCTGTGCATTTTAACCCTTGTGACCTACAGACGCAAGGTAAAGTGCAGCGCTTTTTAACACAGTTGCATCGGCAAAGTTCCCAGACCAAGTCTGGAATGCAAGGAATAGTTGAGGTTATCGGCTCATATTTGTCCTCAACTTTTTGCCATCCAAAATTGATAGGTGAAGGGGTTTCAGGGAATTGAACCAGATCCTGATTCCAAACTAAAGCTTGTAAGTGTGCTCTCAGAAGAGCTGGATTTAAGGCTGCTTTTGTGGGAGGCAGATTTTCATCTTGGCATTGCTTTTTGGAGAACAGCCACCATCTTACATCGCCTATATCTGTTAATGTGGTCTTTGGAAGGTACAGCTGACAAACACATTTCTCTAGCTGTGCTCTAACGTCTTCAGGTAGGAGCGATGTTTTCCCAAGCTGTACTAATGCTTCCAATAATTCATTATCTGCGGACTGAAAGGTTTTCCACCATTTTGGTTTCCCCTTATGTGCAAAGGATCCTGTAATGTCAGCGCCTGACAGCGCATGCAAGCCTACAAGAGCAGATGCTTTAAGAGGTCCAAGGGCGTTGTAAATTGGAAGTAGGTCAATAAACTTTTTCATACCCTGCCCTATAAACATTCCAACTTCAGCGGTGAGCATGGGGATGCGTCGCAAAGCTAAAATTACCACATCTGTATCAGGTGAATATATGTGTGTGCTAATTACTCCTTTTGTAGCGACAAAAACACCGTGTAGAATCATTTTTGTGTCAGCTTCCTCTTGCGTTGTTTGAAGGCACTGCACATCGGTGCCATCCGAAGATTGCACGTTGTTTCTCCAACTCACAATAAATTTCAACTTCTTAATCTTTGCTGACTTCAAAATTTGAATAGAAAGGAAGTTAGTCAAATCATCCTTCGTTTTGTCATGGGCCAGAAGTTTTCCCATTGAAATAGATGCAATTTTCATGTCTGCTGATATTTTGTAATGAATTGGTTCATTACCTTGCTGACGGCGTACTCTTGTGTCATTTTTCAGAGAATTAGCTTGGTAAGTATCAAAAACAATATGAGTTTCATCGTAACAGCTGAATTTTTTAATCAACCAGTTGGAAAAATCCTTTGAGAGATCCTCGCACGTCTTGAGCCCTGCTGGCTTGAAGTAGCAGTGTAAAAGAGCCATACCGTCTATTATGGCTGCTTTTTTTCCACTCAAGTCTGGCGATTCATTAGTGACTGATGAGGAATTTCCTTCATCTGCTTGTTGTATTGAAGTTCCTGGTAGAGATTCCAAAATGGACAGGAGTTTCGATTTATTTGTGCAGTGAAGCATTCTGCCGTCGGGACCAAATAATGATTTAGGCAACGCGGAGAACTCGTATGTGCTGATGTTAAATTTTACATCGACATCAGGCCGACGTCGCGATGCAATTAACAATCTTGAAATTAACGAAAAATCCGTTTTCATGACAATTAGACGGTCTTTGTGGCATACTTTTATCTTTTTTGATGCCGATGCAAATGAATTATCTTTAATTTTTGTCATACGAGACTGCAGAGAGCGCGCGCAACCATAATGAAACATTGTTCTTAAATTCAGACGCATGTCTCCTCTTATTTGTCGGTTAATTCATTTCTTCTATGTGAAAAAAACGCGGAATGTTTGATTTTTGCAATATCTAATTATCGATTACAGAGATACCAGTAAAATATGTGTAATCCGACGAAAAAAAAACATGATTTTTCAGTCATTATATCTAGTTTGCACGCCTAACAGAGTGCTTCCTAGATTCAAGACTGCTTTAAGAGCAGTCATTCATTGTGTCAAAATGGATGGCAAAGGCGTATACGTGTGATCAGATGAATTTTAACTTTGAATTTGGTTTGAGAGGCCCCACAAATGTATTAAATCAGGACTACCGCTGTGTGTAATTGCTTTTATTCTATCCATGCCTGCCATTTTAGCCGCCATGATGAATTTACGAGCTTCAATATTGGCCAAGAGTAATTTTTGACTTCATATTCGTAATGTGCGACCCAAAATACATCAGAAACGATACCCCACTCGACGCCATACGCCGATACCAAAAATACAGGTTTCGATCGGCGGCCATTTTGGCCGCCATATTGGATTTTGGTTTTTTTTTTATGGGCCGTACAGTGAGTTGTAACTCTGTTTTGAAACCTGGGACCACACAATACAATCATTGGCCGCCTTACTAGACGGCCAAATGAGAACTCAGCGATTTTCGCGCCGGGTGGGTATTTTCAGCCGCCATGTTGGATTTGCGACATTTTTTTTGATCGGAGGGTATTTTAAACATCATATTCGGATTTTACGACCCAAAAAACATAGGAATCGATACCTCACATGCCATAATACGGAATTTTCAAAAATAAGGCCTACCGAGCGGCCGCCATTTTGTTTTTGGGCTTTAGGCGCTTCCTGCACGATTTTCAAGGTTATCACCATCCAAATTCTGATTCTAGACATCATAACGAAGAGATTGATACCACTCGCCAACTTTTTTCAGAAAGTTGCACACGGGACTGGATTTTTGTACATATGAGAACAGACTAAAAGTATATAAATAGGAAATCTTTTTCAGTTGAAATTTCGTTTTTCCAAGTGTGAAATGTCACCTACCACCTTACATTTTCATCACTTTGTTTCAACAGATTTGAACCGTATTTTTTTTCCCAATTTTTATTTTTATTTTTTTTTCTGGGCATAAATTATAAGTACATTTTACCAATATGTATGTCCCAAAAGGGTTTTCTAATTAAAACATTTCAACGGTTTTTCTTAGATTTTTTGTTTGTTTTCAAATCAAAATTTAAGAGTAATCTCTTTTTGATAAAGTTTACATAGGACAGTAGATTTCTGAACATACTCACACACTGCATACCTCCTATCATCTATGTACCAACATGTGTTCAGTTGGAATAAAAAAATTCTGCTTAGATATAAGTGGGACCTCTTAATAATTTAACTCCCCTTTCAATTTTATGCATATGTATATGTTCCCATTACAAATTGCTGAAAAATAAGGAAAATGCAGACTCTTTCAAGGCTCTGAAAAATTTAGAGGATATCTCCAAAAAGAAGAAGGAGCAGTGGATGGAAACTAGCTATAAAACTAGGTTAGAGATATTATTGCACTTGTCCATGATCAGGACCGCTGCTAATGATTGCTTTTCTCCTGATTCATAAATCGTAATTTGAAGTCATGCATTTGTTTTATTTACCTATTAATTGGGTAAAGGTTTAAAGTTGAACAGGAATTTTTCACTGCTTTGCATTTTCAGGGAAAAAAGTTGACTTAAAACTTCTCTGAAAAATTTTTAGGAAAAAGAAAAAAATTGACCTACTTTATTGATTTAAATTTTGTTATGACAACATACACTTATAAGTACGTACCATTTAATCAGCGGAAATAAATAAATAATAATAAAAAAAGGAGAAAATGAATTTATACACTTATTTTGGACTATACAAAATATTTGATCAAAATAAATAACCTAAACTGAATAAATAAAAGGTGTAGTAAATAAAATAATGATGATAGCAGTAACTTTAACAATTTACACGGAGGAAAAACAAAAACAGAATTAAATTAGAGTATGTTACAAACTGAACGCTAAGGGCATATCTTCAATTTTAAAATCACAATGACGTTTAAAAAAGTAGTCGTATTGGCCAAAAACTAACTTTGTGCATGTTTAAAATACGAGAAATACCATACTTGAGAGATAATATTTTCTGAAGGTAATGCTTCAACTAATTCTGAGACTACTGTAATCTAATTCTTCCTCAAATAAACATTCGTACGATCAAAGGCAAGCAACGTGAAAATCAACGAGAAAAAAAAATTACAAAGTGATCTAATTGCAAGTTATTCCAACTTCATCAAGTCGAGTACACAATAGCATTGAATCACATTTTAAAAATCAGGTTCCAATGTTCTGACCAGAATTACTTGGACGTTTAGCCTGACATTATTTTGTCATGGATAGAAAGGGCAGCCTTTCCGTTCAACTGCCGCCAAAAATGAAAATGCTTAACCCTTAACCCAAGAGAAGAAAACATGGAAATGTAAAAAGTCCAGTATTCCACCATGAATAGAGTAAAGTTCATGACATTTTTCTTCAAAAATCAGAGGATTTGAGGATTCATTTTATTTGCGAAAAAGAAAATTTGACGAAGATACAGGATTTTATAATTTTCAATTCAATTGAGATTTTTAGCAAGAAAAGTTTTAATAAGAGCGCTCATGAGTCTTAATACTTGAGGTATGTAAAAAGAATACAATTTTGATGGCATGGAGATAAAATTTTTTGCTGAGTTTGCAATGAAAATATTCGAAGCCAAAAATGTATATCTTCACTTTGAATAAAAGCAAGTACATATAACACATAAGCAGTGGCGTGGCGTGAATAATCGATTATCGATATCTCGCCATTTGAAGCTATGGTAAAGAATCGATTACTAAAGTGTTCGCTGCGAACACCCTGATAATCGATCTTTTTTCATGGGTTTAAATGGCACAACAATCGATATATCGCAATTCACGCCACGCCACTGCACATAAGGGACATGAAAGGAAGAGTAAAGACTTACAAAGGCTTCCATGATTAGAAAAAGAAACTATTTTTTAACATCATACTTTCTTCGTTTCAAAATGAAATTGTCATGAGGAATTCACGAGCAACCAGACTGTCAAAATTTACAATTGAAAAATCAGGCATACAAAAAATTAATACTCCTTTATCATCATTAAAACGAAATTAGCTTCAAAATCAAAATAAAAACTTGCAGTTCCTTGCTTTTGAGTTAATCACTTCATTTTTTCATGAGAGAGAGAAGTGCTTAACTTTGTTATTCTGTAAAATTGATGCCTATCTTCTGGAATGACAGTTTAAAAGCTGAGAAAACCCTATTAAAAAGTAAACTTTACTCATTGATGGTGTGACGATAGTGAAACTAATCATGTTACATAATTACATATGTACTATTTGTGAGAGGATGGATACCAAAACAATCAAGTTGAAACAACTGTTTCCAAGTTCTGTAGACTAAAAAAAAATAAAGTCAAAGGAATGTTCCGTTACAAATGAAATGTAGAAGATGAAGTTCATGAAAAAGAGATAATTTAAAACAAAAACAAAGATGCGTACAGTCTGGGACTCAAAAGGAATTACAAAAATGTGTGAAAAGATTTCATTTATCATCTTGAAATTTTAAAACTAAGGGTTTTGATGAAGGGTTAAGGGTTGGAGATAACGACATCTTATGGATAAGTATGGATAAAATTATAATAATCGTTATCGTAGTTCCTGTAAGTAATAGCAAATAGTTAACACTAGTAACAATTTATAGAAAAAATTATTTTAAAAAAAAAATGAATGGACCTCTCGAAAGATTTTGGTATTGAGAGAGAAGATGAAAATACATTCAATTCAAAGATGTCGGGAACGTTTCAGTTATAGGTTACCCATTTATTTATTGGACATTTGCTTCAGCAAGACTTGCTTTTGCAGATATTTCTGCTTTTCAGGGTGGAGACAAAGTAGATCGCTGTTAGCATTTCCTTTGAGAGTAAATTTGTATTGAAATTAAATTATCAATAGGATAACCTTGACCTTGGTTGATTCATTTTTCCTGAAAAATATTTTTGGGAAACACTCCAGATCTTTAAACTCAAATGTTCTAGAATTTCCACTTTCATTTCTTCCTTTCCAGAAAAAAGCTTGCATCGTACAACTTGGCTGCTAAAATTTTCAAGTATTTTATTTCAAGCCTGAATATAAAAATTGATGGGAAATTCGCCGAATGCAAAATGAGAAACATTTAAAAATTACACGATAAATGATTTAAAAACATCACAATTTGAAGTACTTTCTTTTATTTTTTCAGAGCTTGGTCATCCAATTTCTGCCTTCAAAATTTTGGCTTGGTTCCTTTCATCGACAGACATCTCCAAACTACAATATTGTGCAATCTTCCAAACTACTGATTCATTCCACTTAGAAATTACCTATGTTCCTGAGAGGATTTAGTCACAAGCAATTCCAAAAGCCTAAAATAGTCTCTACATGATGATGAAAATAAAATAGGTAACAACTTGGAGGTCTGAGAAGCCTAGACCTATTTTCAAAAGGATGATATCTACAGATAAAATGCAGATACAAGTTCGGCGGACTGGGTTTTGAAATATGTCACTATGTATTCATTTCCCAGCATAAAGTCCCAAATCTTCATTTGAGGAATTTAATGGTTTGAAAAGACTTTGGGAGAGTATATGTAATAAAAATTAATATTTAATTTTTAAAACTTTCATTACCAAAAAAGAGGTAGGTATTTAGAACGAAAGAGCTTGGGACAAATTACTACAGAGTTTTAAAAAAATAAAGAAAGAAAGAAAAAAAAATTGGCTTCATAAGATCTGCTTCGAAGATAGAAAACAGTAGAATTGACATCAGAAATCTTAACCTTTGGAAATAAAACAGGCACTAAAACCAAATAATGTAATTTTGAAAATCATCATATTTGAAGGGTGCCACCTTAATTTAGTACAGTATGCGTGTAAAAACATTTGTCTTCATCAAAAAACCCGTGGAAACGAAGCCTCTATTCGAACTTTCTTAAAAAGAAACTGGTTCCCGAGTTAACATAACTGAAAGTAAAATCAATGGCTAAACTCTGAAAACAAGGAACTAAACATATGTACCAAAAAGCTTGCATCTTGAAATGTCACATATTTCTTTCAATGGTTAAAAGAAAAAGAACCAATTTTATTGCTTGAAATTTTCTGAGAATACTTATCACACAGCAAGGAAAAACAGGGAATAGTGTGGAATAATTTTAAATTTAAAAAATAAAACATAACGGGGTGTTTGCAACTTCTTAAATTAAGTTACGAGTTTTCAAAAAGATGGCCATTGAAAAGAGGAATTTCTAGAATATTTTTAGGGTTCATTTTCCATGGCGTACCCTGATTCTTCTGCAGTCTAAAAGACTCTGTTCTGCTTAACAAACATTTGTAACAAAATTTATTGCTTCGAATTGGAATTAGATCATACAAGCTGTGAAACTTGAGATGATAATTTCAGATTGGTATTTATTTAAATTAATTGGACTAAAAATGGAACGAGGACAGTGACAGAGGACTGCATAATTGCATTAATGTGAACGTTAGTTGCTCCTTGAACTATTGCCAAGGGGAAATTATGCTATGTAAATAAATAAAGAGGTAAAAAAAGAGGAGCGAGAACTTAGTTTAAGATTATTCTATTTACAAAATAATTCTAGTTAGGAAAAATGGAAAACTATAGCTCGAGTAAAAATTCCTCATTTCACTGGAAAAGGATCGAGGAAAAAAACGAAAAGAAATCATTGATGTGCAGAAATATCTGGCCAAGTCAGTCTCGGATTCATTGAACACATTTACGAAGAAAGCATTTTTTAAGTGCAAACTGAAACAAACAAAACAAATTTCATGACAAATCAGCATGAGCACCTTTCACTAACGATCATACAATTGGAGAGAAATATATAGAGATTTTAAAGCAGTAGAGACTACTTTTGTCTGACTTAAAAACGTTAAAAGACAATACAGAGCCATTCAAAAATTTATTCGGTGACTTTTTTTCAAGGTTTTTTTTTTTTTTTTTCCTTTTATCATTCTTTCTTTCTGTATTTATGTATGTATGTATGAGCCGCTTTTACGGCGCGCTAGGGCGCTCTGCGACGCCTATTCTCCACAGGAATCTGTCATGGTAGAGATCCTCTGGAAGGTGGCATCTCTCCATCTCTTCATGGATGCCCTCTACCCACCGTTTGGCTGGACGCCCTCTCCGTCGCCTACCTGGTGGGACCCACTCCAACACCTTCTTCGGCAACCTGGTATCAGCCATTCTCTGCACATGCCCATACCATACCAATTGCTTGGTCATGATATCGTGCACAATCGTCCCCTCAACGCCCATTATCTCTCGGACACGTTCATTCCTGACACGTTCTCTCCTCGAGATTCCAGCCGATCTTCGCCAGAAATCCATCTCGGTCGCCTTGAGCATTTCTTGGGTCCGCTTCTTCAACTGCCACACTTCACTGCCATAGGTGATAATAGGCTTGACAACCGAGTTATAAATCCTCTTCTTGTTGTCTTTGGAAATCCTTTGGTCCCAAAGGATCCCATTAAGCATGGCGATGGCTTTCCTTCCTAGAAGATTACGGTCCCGAATGGCCTGATCCAGCTTCCCATCCGAAGTCAGGTTCACCCCCAGGTACTTGTATTGTTCGCAACTTTCTATATGTTGACCATCCTCCAGGACTATGCTTTGCTGAGCACCTCCGACTGACATCTTTTTTGTCTTACGGACACTAACCTCGAGGCCCCATTTGCGGTACTCCTCCACCAACTTCCGGGTCATATACTCCGCGTCATCGTGATCTTGACTTATGACTACCTGGTCGTCAGCAAAGCATAGCGTGAACAGTGTTTCTTGGTCATTTAGAGGGACGCCCATGCCGGCACACTTTCTTTTCCATTCCTTCAGAACGTGCTCTAGATATATCTTAAACAGCGTCGGTGACAGACAACATCCCTGCTTAAGCCCCTTGGTGACAAAAAAAACCGTCTGAAAGCCTTCCTTGGCACTTAATTCTAGCAAAAGCCCCCCGATAAAACTGCTTGACTCCCCAATAAGTCCTTTACTAAAACCAGTTTCTTCTTGGACTTCCCAGAGTTTCACAAGAGGAATACTATCATAAGCCTTTTCAATATCCAAAAACACTAAATGAAGCTCCTGGCCAACAATTCTCTTCTTTTCAGGTTAACTGGGTAACACAGAACAGATGATCAGCGGTAGACCGACCAGCCCTAAAACCTGCTTGCTCCTCCGCCTCGAACGGGGTCCCACTCCTCTTCGATCTTCGCTTTCAACACTTTTCCATAAATTTTACTTATCGTTCCTGTCACCGCTAACCCTCTGTAGTTCCCACAGTCTTTCTGTATTTATTCTTTTTTAAAATTTCTTGGGTTGAGACTCCAGCAAAATTTTGAAACACTTCAAGCAAATTTACCTCACTCATTGTCGAACAGGAGGCTGCAGAAAGTTTTGAAAATTTATAGTACAAATTTGATGCATTCCCACTGAAAATTCTCATATTTCTTAGGAAATTAATGTTTGATGAAGTTATTTATTGCGAAAAATGCAGACCTTTTCCTCTCTCTCCTAAGCCCCCAGAGGTACTGAGAGTTCTTTCTTTTCAAAGTTTTAGAGATAGCCTTCAAATTTCTGTCTACATAAGACTGCGCACTTTGCTATTCTCTTTTCACAGAGGAGCGCGTTTTACAATTATCTTTCCAGAAAAACAGCATATCACAGTTTTCTTTGCCAAAAGTAATGAGCTTAGTAGTTTTTTTCTGAAAAAATGAACTCGTTTCATGATTTCCTTCACAAAAAGACGTCCACTTTTTTTCATTTTTGGAGGTGCCGCATTTCTCCTGCTATTAGTCAATAGAAAACTTTCTGCACCCCTGAAAATCCTCTCAATGTTGAGTGTGTAACATTGGCAAATCCAGCAAGTTGGCAACATTGTTTTCTCTCCATAAAGACTTACACTATAGGAATACAGAGATTCTCCACTTTTCAGAAAGGTCAGGCGCTCCGATAAGAATTGATCATTCAATACAGGTTTAAATAGAGAGAAGCCAGCGTCACCAACCCGCGGGATCCTCTTCTGGCGTGTTAAGTATTTACAAACATTTCTTGTAAATTCACAGAGAAGAACTTGACTTTTCCATGTGAAAGCTTGATACTATCATGGTCTCCCATATTTTAAGAGTCACTTTCTTTGTTTGGTTTTTTTTTGTTTTTTTTTTTTTCATTAAATGCAGGCCCTAGACATTCAATTTTTCACCCTTAAGTCTTTACGTCTTTTGACTAGTCTCCAAGGTACCAAAAAAATTTCCAGTTGATACACGTATACTTTATTTTAATCTGCAAAATGCATCTGAATGGAAATAAAGATCTAAAAATTCTAATCCCAACGTACTATGACTGAGATGCATTTGCTAGCACAGTATCAAAGATAAGAGACCCTTCACTAGGCTCATGGCAATGGTGGACGCTTTTACTTTCAGGACTTCAACATTCAACTGTTGACCTACCTACTTAGTTGATGGTAAACAACGTGTTGGTAGGTTTGTTTTGTAAAACAAACCAAAGTTTGGAAAATTTGTTTGACTCATGACGTCACTCGAAGCTCATCATCCACCATGTAGGTAGGTCAACAGCTGAGAAAAAAATGATGACTATTGCTCCCTTATAATTATCTTTAAGGAGGTGTTGAATCTCCGAAAGTAAAAGCTTCCACCTGTCGCCAAGAGGCCACTGGAGGGTCTCGTATCTCTGCGTAGTACAAATATGCAGGAGAAATGCAAGGAGAATGACCGGGGGAAAAATTAATGAATGACCAAAAAAAAATTACCTGTTAATGTTAATCAATGACTAAACATGAGTATATTACAGGCAGGGAGTATACTGAAAACAACTTCTCAAATTTTATGATTGCTTGTGAGCCACGTCAGTCCTTCGTAGAGGCCGTCTCCCGTCGTTGCACAAGATGGCTGCACGTACCAGTTTCGATCTCGCATTCTAGTTAATCCTAATTTTTCTTGAATTTCATGAGGCTTCATTGCTGAAATATTCATCATAGAAAGGGCAATTAGATTTAATCATACTTCAATCACAAGAAAAATTAGGTTAAAATGATACAAATAATTTGTGACAAAAAGGAATTGATTTGATGGTTCACTGATCAGTTGATTCAACCTTTTTAAATTAAAAGTAAAGAAATAAAAACAAAAATAAGTAAATAAAAATCCCTTCATCTTGTAGAATGTGTCCACAGATTAGGTAGTACAATCCACACTTTAATGGAAATAGTTGGGTGTAACTTCAAACATACAAATTGTCTTGATGCATAAAATGAAACATTTTAGCAATTGATCAACTTTTAATTTAAGTTCGAACTACTTGAGGATCACATTGTTTATATTCACAAGCTCAGAAATATGACAAAATTATTCAAGTTGAAGGGTATAAAAAAATATTTTAAAATTTGAAATCTTGAAATCTTGAGTATTCTAGAGAAACAAAATGGTGACGAAATGCTGAGCTAGAATGCCACCAAGTGGTTCAAGAAAATAAGAGAGAAAATCTGATAAAAACAAAACGATAGGAAAAGACATCAAATAGAAAAAAGGAGCTTTTTCTTCCTTACTTATGGAACTTAGAGAAAATTTCAGTGTTAAGGAGAGGGTGGAAAACTTTAAAATATCCCTCAGACACCAATGATCTTAAGAGATTTACAGTAACATGCATCTGCTTTTAATAGTTCTTGTTGCTAATAATCATTCGACAAATAACTAATGTTGGATTTTCTGATACTCTAGAGAACAATGTGTCAAAATATGAGGCCATCGTTTGCCTTCTCTTTAGCTTTATCAGTATTTCATATGAATAGTTTCTTAGGCTGGCAATAATTTAAGTACTTGACTGCATTTTTCTCAGATTTACGATGTAGTGTTCTCTGACTTATAAACACTGCCTTAGCGTAATTTATTGGAATTTATGGGTGCTTTTTTGCACCAAGTTATGCAGAATCAACCCCTCACAACTGTGTTATTTTATTTTCTATTTTCGTCACCTTTAGGCCAAAAATTTAACAAAGGATGAAGTATAGGGAGAGATCAGACGGTGTAATCTGCCTGATGATTTGTGGGAGGATCGATTCCGATGGCGATTTGGAGTTGCAGAGCGCTCTAGTGCGCTGAGGTAGCGGCTTGATATGTATGTATGAAGTATAGAACTATTAACAACAACAGCTAGAAAAAGAAAAGCTTGCAAAAAGCGGAAGAGTGTACTGACCATTTGGTAAGTCTTGTTTGTTGGCGAAAATGAGGATAATTGCATCCCTCATTTCTCGGTCGTTAATAATCCTATGCAATTCTTGTCGTGCTTCATCTATTCTATCTCTATCGGCACAGTCTACGACAAATATTAATCCGTGCGTTCCTGTATAGTAATGCCGCCAAAGGGGCCTTATCTTGTCTTGTCCACCGACGTCCTGTTGGCACAAGGTCAATTGAATTAGTTAAGGATTAACATAAAAAAATGCTACTAGATCACAACTGGAGTCTCTAATTAACATACACTGAAAAGACTTGGGAAAAAAAATACAAAAAAAAATAAAGTAAAAAAAAGGGTAGGAGATTGTGTTTATCAAAAAAATGTTGTACTTTTGACTTTGTCATTTTTGTCTCTTCAAGGTCTTGCTATTTTTCCAATTTTTAAAGATCTACAAAATTGTTGGTAAGTTTCGTTTGTGGTCTAAGAGTATTTCAAGGACTTAACCAAAAGTATATTGATGGTCAAAGAGCAAGACCATGTATCTCCGTTTGCAACATTGTAGACTTCCTATCATGCTTTATTTTTCCTTTGAAAAACTAGTTAAAAATATCTTATTGAAAATTTACTTGACTTTCCTTCTCTGTTAGAGGAATATTCAGTACATATTTCAAGCTATGCAATTGGTTTGATTTTCTTCCAAGAAATGAAAAAGGAGCAGAAATTTTTAGACATCGGAATGGAGATATGCTGTTCTTTACTTTGGGCGTCAATATCTAAATATTTCATCAATTCGAGGAATGTCAAAAATTGTAATCTTATACTTTCATCCAAATTTTTAAACCTAGCAGCCTTGGAATTAGATGAGAAGAGGAGATTTTTTGGTATCTGGCAAGATGGTGAAAAATACATTAGAAAAATATTCAATTGATGAAAATTACGACGGCAAGTCGGACTTTTTACAGCTGGATAGATTAGAAATAAGAGAGACACTTCAGCTCAGGTACAGCTTAAAACCTGGTACAGCTTAAAACCAGGTACGGCTTAAAACCAGGTACTACCGCTTAAATGCACGTTCTTTTATTGTGAATTAAAGAGGCCGCTTTGACTGTAGTCTGAACGAGTAAAGCCTGCTTACAGCTTAGTGCACTAGAATTTTTTCTCATCAAATCACCAAATAATAACTACCCTGCTTGAATTTTTCAATTTTACAGAGTAAGCAATGTTTAAATAATTTCAAGTTACCTACCTAAAAAAAGCAAGGTTATTATGGAAGAGAAAAACAGGAGGAAATACTTACCCATACATTAAATTTAACATTTTTATAAGTCACTGTCTCGACATTGAATCCTACTGTGGGTATTGTGTTGACGGATTGCCCAACTTTCAATCTATACAAAATTGCTGGAGAAACATTGTTAAGGAAAACAGATAACTTTCAACAACAAAAAATTCAAGACTGAGATAAAATACAAACGAAAGACAAGTTGGAAAATCTTAAAATTTACTAGCAATAAATGAAGGCAAAAGATGAAAGATGAAGCAGAAAATGTCAGAAATTAGAATCTTAAAGATAAACGAATTAAAATGACTAAAATAACTTGACAGATATAAAATATAAAGCCTGCCTTCCAATAAGCGTTAGTAAAAAGATCTCTAAAAATAGGCCCCTCCTTACAGATGGAGAATTTCTTGCCAAGAGAATAGTTTTCATTGATACCACCGGTTTTTAGAAACTGGCTATTCTCTATTTATTATTTGTAATTAACGTCAACTTTTAACCTGCTTCAGTCAGAAATCAATCCAGTAAATCTCTGTTCATCTTTGATGCTCAACTTAAGCTTTAGCATATAATTCCATAATTGAACCAGGTTTGGCAGACAGAAACCGATTACTATCAAGTTGAGTCTTAGACAGCGGTTTGAAGTCCTCTTCCTCTCTGAGACTTAGTGTGGGAATACATTTTAACACTTAATTTAGTACACAAAATATTTCATCTTGACTTTGAATTTTCGATAAGAAAAATTGATGACTAGGTATTCAAGCTCAAAACTAGTCTAAATTTAATTATTTTCAAAAGGTGGGTTTAGTCCTTTCCAATCTAGTACTTTCTAAAGGGTGGTTCGAGTCCTTTCCAAAAAACTTGGTACGATTGGTGTATCTGTATTTAATTCCAAATCTATCTCCAAAAATGTTAAACCATTAGGTGCTCAACAGGTGGCTCTAAAAAGGGCCGTTCAATAGGCATGCTAACTAGCAGTGATAATGTTCGCTAAACTTGAGACTTGTCTCGGCTTTGAGCACAGAGTCAGCATCTACGGTCAGTGCAGCATGTGAGCAGGTGCACGCGTAACCACAGGCAGATGTGATTCTCTAGTGACAATAGTGCAATAAAATTCAATAAAATAATTGCAATAAAATAGTGTGAGAAAATTCATTCAAGAGGCTTAAAAGGATGATGAATTTGAGGTTTAAAATCAAAAGTATTACTGTGTATTGATTGATACTAACCATCAGTCTGATTCTGTGACTCAATGGAAACGAAGCAGTCCTATTGATAAGTCACCTAATTACTCACATGGAATCATGAGAGAGGAGCGTTACTTTGTCAATCGCCCCCTTATTCACTGGCAAAATTATGCTCCCCTCCAGGTAATGTACATGACAAAATTCTTAACTCGTCAATTGAATTGCTTCATTGGCAGCAATTCAAAGAATCAAGCTGCGGAATTAATTCCTTCATACTTATGTCAGTAGTCTGTCCAACTATGCTTGATCTTGGGTTAGTTTCTAGAATTTTTAGCAAAAGCGTGCTTATTTCGTCAGGCACAATTTTTACCAAGAGAAAAGGCTGCCTTGCGCTCCAATGAAGCAATTGCAATCGTGAGCCCTATTATATAAGTGCAACATTTGTATGCTAGTATTTGGTGACAGCAGACAGCGAACCGGTGAGATAAGATTGTGAGTTCTGTCTTATTTACTTTCATATTCTTTCAAAGCTGGAGAAGTATTTGACAGATATTAAATTCCATTTTCACTGAACATAATGGACATTAATGATTACATCAAATCCTGTATTGCTAATTAGTCACTTCAATTATTGTTCTTTGTTAACTTGCCAGGGCAAATTGGGCATTATGTAATGCAATGAATTCATAAGATTATCCATTCATCTGTCCATTATTTTAATTGTCTTTTTTTTATTCTTATTTATTTTTATTTAAATATACTCAACCCTTCTCCTCATTTAAACTTAATGGCATTTTCATTATGATTGAAATTATTTCAACGCCCAACTAATGAATCAAACAATCACGCAACTCACTTGTACTAGGTCAGAGTAAAAAACAAGAGAAATTAACGGTGGAACTTTGAAATAAAAATAATAAAAACTCTTTTGCACCTCAACTCAATATTACAGCAGACACATTTTGGGCTCCGGCCCATTGTTCCACTCAGAATAATTGAACTAATCCACCAGCTATTTAATCTACCGAATAACTATTTAACGTGCTAAGGAGTTTCTACTATTTTTATTTTAAATATTCACATTCAACTCATTTGTGAGTCGATAGTATGAACACAAATATTAAGTCCATCGAACTTCTTATTACTTTGATTTCACCCATGATTTACTTTCCGTACAATTTATTTTACTTAGTCATTTTCTTAGGTTTCACCACCGCTCGTATCGGAATTTGTTTTAAAATGGAAACAGTTGCTTTCATACGCATAGAAAAAGCGCATGAGGGACACCAACATGACTAGACAAAAAAAAATATCACAATAAAATTTAAAAAATTTAAAATTTTCTGAAAAGAGGCGGCTGGACGCTTCAGCACCCCTACTTTAAGCTTTCGGTTTTAATGACCTTTAAGAGGCTTTATAATAATTAATGGAAAATCTTCATTGATGGTGGTTGCATCCGTTTCGAAGGTTACAGGAGTTTTATGTCTCAGCTAGATTAACAGCCAAAATAAGAACAGGTTCCTTGAAACGAGACGTCATTCATCTCAATTTGTCTCCGTTCTTAGACCTGTAAAAACCTATATGGTGATGAATGAGAGTGGAGATAAAACGACAATAACTTTGCCATCATAAAAAGTATAATTCACATACATACTAAAAAGTAAGTAAATACATCGAGTTTTTTCTTGCTCCTTGGGAGTGAGAAGCTGGAGGTAAAAGTACTCTATTGTAACTCATTTAGCAAAGGAGCACTGGATAATTAAAGGGAAACATGGAAGTCAAGCATTTGAAAAAAGAAGAGCAAATTAAACTGAAGAAAAAAGAGAGAAGAGATAAATATTTGAGACTGGCTACAAAATATGAAGTTTGTGAAGGATACTTGTTTTGCCGGCTGCATCAAGACCTAACATGAGTATTCTCATTTCCTTGTTGCCGAATATTTTTGACAATAGCTTGCCCATCTTACTGTTCTTCTGTGGAAAGAATAACAATTAACATAGAGATTAATAAAACGTTGTAAATTACTAGCTTAAAAAAGGTCATAGGGCCAGGAGCACCAAAAAAATGCGATTACCTACTACAAAATTGAATTGGTCAGTTACAAAAGGGCTCAAGCGTTAAAAATAGGAATTCAAGAAAAATGGTGATAACCGTTTTAATTGACCTCTTATAAATCTCAGAGCTCTAAAATATTAGAGCGATGAATTAATTAATCACATTATCAATTAATCTGCAATTTAAAACGTGTTGGTTCATACAGTTTCTACTGTTTTTTCCATACTTTGATATCTGGCGCTTGAGCCCTTTTGTAACTGACCGATTCATTTGTGTTTTAAAAAAAACACATGCAGCGCCTGATGATCAGTTCCCGCATGAAACCACTGTAATTCACCTTACTTTATCTTTCGGTGAAAAAATTCTAGGGCATAAAATTTTCAATCAAAAAACAATTGGACATAAATAATCTCACATATTCCATTTGGAAATTGAAATTTGAGTATGCCAAAAATGGTACTTACTGCTTTTTCTATGATACAAGCACTCTAAAAGCTTCGTTTGGGGCACTTAAATGCAGAAATTTTTAAGACTATACTGAGAGCGGATAAAATTAAGGAGAAGAATGAGATGCCATTATCATGAAGACCAAACGAAAAAAAATAATGACTTAAACCCAATGAAAAATTTTACTTAGGCAAAGGAAACTGTTTTTCCAATTTAGAAAACACCAAGGAAGAGAATGTACCTACCCTAGAAAAAGCAGAATGCTAAGGTAATGGAAGGCATAGATATCAGGCGGTTGAGGGTATGTTGCTAAATCCTTCATTTAGCATTTGCAATCACACACTCCCATGGCTGCATTAATGACTGCTTTTATTCTTGAATCATCTGCAGGATATAAGCTCACAATGTCCTCGATCTATTCCTGTAACATAAACAAAAAGCAAAGGAAAAATCAGTTCCGTTGAATTTAATACTACACTAGATGCTCTTATGGTTATCAGTTGTATTCAGTTTTGAAAAATGGGAAGTAGACACAGGATGCTGGGACAAAGCTAGTTCTTTTGGTGCATAGAGAGAAAATTTCACGAGAGCGATATTTGTAAAGTTGGATCAAACCATCGTCAAAGTATTCAAAAGGATAAATTGCACATATCAACGTTTCTTTTACGAAAGAACGTAGCTAAATTTCAATGTTGACGAATTTCCTCTTGCAAATTGCAGTTTTAGGTACCAGAAAAATATTGGACTAGTCTAACTAAAAATTTCGCTGATTTTGCTCCTGATTTCAAACAAAAATCAGACAAATTTTGGACAAAAATTGCACAGATACATTTTTGTAAAAAATTGAGTAGTTTCGGTCAATTTTGGAATCTTGGGATGAAAGTATTACATTCCTCCTTCTAAGAAACGAGAGTAGAGAATATGGTAGAGTGAAAACGTTTTTTCAAAACATGTTTTCTAAGCCACGAACTTGAAACGATTATCGATTATAGGTCGAGCTCCGGAACTGTCTGAAGAGCTACAAACAAAAGATAGAAAGGACAAATTACAGAGATGAAGGACCGCAAGGCAGACAATCCCAAGAAAAAAGAATTGAAATCCATCCCTTGAATTATTTAAACAATTCCTTGGAGGAAGGAACAGATTCAAAGGGAGGAAATTAAGCTAGCTGCAACTGCGGGTGTCTCATCAATGATTCAAGGCGCAAAATAGCGGGGATCCGTTCGGAACGGCTCACAGCTCACATACGTGTGTTAATGGTCGAGTTACATAAACTTGTGTGTAGGAGAAATACTCGGTTACGTTGAGCCAGATCTCCAGATCAACGCTGCCACGCTAAGGAAGAACGCCGTATGAACGTTCGAGAGTTGCCGAATTTCCTTCGATAAAATGTTTATTTTTGAGGAAAATTAAGAATATTTTTCGTTGAAATTTTTGGACGTTTTAGATCAAATTACTAACAATATTAACTGAGAAATTGGTAGAAAAATATTCAAAAAATTTCCTGAAAATAAGTGATTTGCCGGAGGAAATTAGGCGACGCCCGAAGGCTCATACGGCGTTCTTCCTTAGCACGGTAGAACGATCCTGGTCCCTTCGATTCCTCCAGTTGAGTGCATGGGCGGACAAGATTTCAGTAAGTTCACGCTCATCGCCAACATACCAACAGTTAATTGCAGTGGCTGTAAGGACTTACAAGAACTGCGGCGACTAGCGTGCCAAAATGAGAATTTAAAAAAAAAAAAAAAAAAAAAAAAAAAAAAAAAAACCGAAAAATAGAGCTTTACGGAATTATACGTGTCCACACGACCACGAATCAGAGACCAGCGAATAATCTCAAAATTTTTATCGGAATCGCAACACGTGCGATGGCCAAAACAAAAATTCCTACGAAATACAACCAACGTTTCCTGGTGACCGAATCCATCATGCCTCAGGTAAAATACTTAGATAGAGACTTGATACTTAGATACTTGGAAATAGATTGGCGAAGAGTCAGTTGAGGGTTGCCTCGTAAGCGTTATCCCAATATTTTTGTAACTTGAAACTCAGTCATTTCAAAAAAAAAGAAAAAACCAGATTAAAAAATTGACGTATCTTGGGTTGATTTTTGCACGACACTTGGAGAGAGGAAAGATATCTCTTATATTATGTTTTGTAATATTATTCCGAAACATAAAATCAGCCAGAGATTTTGCGCCGTTGTGAGTTGTACCTTAAACCATTTTTTGGTATCACATTCGCATTTTTAGTGCAATCGCGGAGCTTTAAATTGGATTTTAAAGACATGAATGACATGAGTTTTGATAACATATGTAAAATATTAGGTGAATGACGAAAAATTGTCACTGAAAAAAGCATCAACATGGGTAAAGAGGAAGAAAAATACTGGAAGAGAGAAACAAAGAGAAATCAACGATCGAAACCCGTTCCGAGTATAAATCATTGATGGGAGAAGTTCAATGTTTCTTCGAAGAGCGACGAATGAAATATTCCTGTGTGGGTGCATCGGTCGGGTCGTCAAACAGTGAGAAGTGCCAATCAACCCATAAACAAGGTAATTAATTGGCGTAATTACATATGCGCCGCGGCCGCTGCAACAGCTATGCGATAAGGAGCCAATTCGCTCACGGGGACATCCGTCAAGTTTAGACTACCCGCCGAGCAGCTCCAAATCACGTGCGCCAAATTTACCTCTCAAAATTAAAACCCTTTAAAAGCTTTAGAGCTACAAACACTTTAAAACATCTATTTTAGGCCCAGCCAATTTTTCTTTGCACATTATTTAAGAGGGAAAAGGTTGCAGATTTTCAACTATCGTAAATTTTATTTAACTTGTGGACTATGCCTATCAAGGACAAATTGACCTGAAGCTATCATTTTACGTCAATCATACACACACTGTATGAAAAAAAAAAGCCGAAAAAACTACCAATAATCCGGAGTGTTATTCGAATTTAGAAAAGGAACTAGGGGCCTGTGGCCGCTACGCGGCCGCCAACCACTGAAAAAGAAACTACACGTAAAAAATAGCAGAACAACCATGTTCAAGTTATTTCAGAGATGAATGGATTCAAAGGCCGACGGGTGGACGCGAATGAAAGCGTATTTATCTCTGATTCCAACGGTATGCACCACTTTTTATGTTTTTTTTCGATCACGGTTTTTAAAAAGCTACACACACTTTTTCTGAAGAGTTTCCTTGCAGTTTTCTAAATGATCTCAAATCAAAGCGTCGAAAATTTCGACGTGATATTTTCGTTCGTTCTGTTTTCTTTGTGTTAAACCAAAATTAATTCTACGCGAATCAAGTTTCAGATTCCCTGCACCACTTAAACATCGTCCGAGTTCTGAATCGTTGCAATTAAGATACATATTTGCCTTTAATTGTGGTACAAACCGGCAGGGGCCGTCCAAAGAAGGACGCGTGGTCCTAGTTTTGCGGCAATTTTAGCGTTGCGCAAGCCAGGGAACTGAGCGCGGAGCGCGGTCGAGTGTCGAGTCATTTGGCGCAATGCGTGAAGTATTCCAGTAGTCTTGCAGGCGCTGATATAAGTTTGACGCCTACCGCACCGTATTTGGCGCTTCGAACTCGCGTTTAGGATAATAAATAACGAAAAATCGCGCACCTCCCAACGGGACCAACGGGACAACCGTTTTTGCCGAGGGGGCGAGGGGGGCCGGGCACGCCGGCCGATCCCTATATTTTTCCCGCCGTCGGGGGACCGGGACCGTCGAGCCGGTACCACCCGCGCACGGATCGGCCCGGCGGTTCGCGCTGAATTTCGACGCAAAGAAAAGGCTTACGGAATTATATATGGTGATGATTGGTAACTTTTCCAACCTTCTGCTGCGGTAAGTAAAGCATTCGGGTATAAAAAATAGGCTAAAAAGCAAATCATACCTCAAAAAGTTACAGCTCGGCTAAATTTTTGGTTCTTTTGAGCTTTGAAAGCTCACCTAGAAAACTAATGAACTTTCCTTAAAACCTGCAGCAAGCTTGGTAAAAGAAAATTTGATCCAATGCAAGCGGAAGGAACCAAGCCAAATCGGTTGAAAAAGAGGGGAAAAAGCTCGAAATTCGGACGACCATCTGTGAGAAAAAAAGTTCTAGCTCCGATTTTTCCAAATTCAATATTTCCTTCACCTTTCAATTATTCTCACCTCCTCAAAATATGGTTCGGTTTCTCACGCTTAACTGGGTCAGACCACGAGGATACAGTGGCAAGGGGTGAATGATCGATTTTCGATATTTCTCTACTTGAAACTATGGTAAAGAATCGATTATTAAGGTGTTCGATGTGAACACCCTGTTTATCGATACTTTGCCATAGGTTTAAATGGCAGATTAATCGATACATCGCAAAGCACGCCACGCCACTGCGAGAATAACTACGATGTTAATAACGAATCACGGGTTGGATCTAAAAAAGCAGGCGGGCCACCTGGAAAAATAGGCCAATTATTAGCGACTGCACTTGTTGTTGCAGCCGCCATGCACCTTGCACCATGCACTATGCACCGCGCGTAGGTTCTCAACCGATCGCAAGCGTGAACTTGCATAATGAATTCCACCGCCTTTACCTACATTTGAATTTTAAGGAGGCCTCTCTACCGTCTCAGCCTATCCCCCGCTTTCTTCGCCCCTTCCTAGCGTTTACGGGGAGTCTTGCAGGGTGAGAAAAAATCAACTGGATTTCTCTGCCGCTAAAAATAAAGCTACTTGTACATGTCATAGAATCAGCGAAAAATGATAATTTGTTATCATTTTTCACAAGTTCTCAACGCAACATTTCTTTCTCAGTGCTGAACCAACAATAAGTCTCATTCCTCTCCTTCTCGGTGCAAGATAAACCTGTGATCTGAGAATTCACCGTGAGATCGACCCATATCGCCCAGTGACGAGGCGTCAATGATCGATTATCGATATTTCTCAATTTGAAGCCAACGTAAAATGTCGATTATTGAGGTGTTCGTTGCGAACATCCGGTTTATCGATATTTTTTCAACAGGCTTAAATAGCAGATCAATCGATTTATCGCAAAGCACGCCACGTCACTCATACCGCCTCGCAATATAGAGGCAATAAAATCATCAAATTGTCAGCTGCGTGCTAAGGAAGAACGCCGTATGAACCTTCAGGCGTTGCCAAATTTCCTCTGGTAAATCACGAATTCTGGAAAATTTGTCAATATTTTTCCTTCAATTTTTCAGATCATTTTGTTCGCGATTTCACCTAAAGTTCCTGAAAATTTCAAAGAAAAATACCCATTAATAACTATTTTTTGAGAGGAAATTTGGCAACTCTCGAATGTTCATACGGCGTTCTCCCTTAGCACGGCAGTGTGGGCGATAAGCGAAAAAATTCAAGTTTCGAAAGTTACCAGGGTGGGTTGGGGGCCGCTTCAGACTTTCTTGTGTTGGTACAAGTAATAGACACCGATCCCTATGAGCGTCAAGTCGAAAAAGAGGCAATCGACACAAAATTGAAGAACATTCAACAGTGCTTCTAGAGCCATTTTTAAGTGAACTTAACGTAGAAAAAGCTGGACGGAAGTTGGCGCTATACTCCTACAGATGCCCGTTCACGAAAGATAAGGCCGATGTCCGCTGTCGGTCACTTGACAAAACTACAGGATGCGACGCGACGACTGTGTAACATGGAACTCCCTCGTTTAATATGGTTACGTTACACAAGAGGCGCTTCGAGTCTTCGAATCAAGTTCAACTAGTTAAGTTCAACTTTAAATCTTCGAATCAAGTTAACACGGTCGATGAACAAGGACAAAAAAAAGAGCACAACATCCGTGTATAAAAAGAGGAAAGATTGTAAAAAAGGAGATGGAATGAGATGATCTGTGTGGTCTTCCAGAACACGGAAAACATTTGAACTGATGATTAAAATCAGTGATTACATCGATTAAACTGTGTATTCAGATTGCCGCGGAGGCTTGAAAGATTACGTGATGTTATTGGATGAAGACCAAAACAGGTCAAAATGAAAGCCATACAGATGGGTTTCTGCGCTCATTTCTGGTAGGTCAATCAAAAGACAAAGAAAGATCAATTTTTTTTGGAACGTCTGACACAGTTTTTTCCACACACAGCCAAATTCTCTGGATTCTTAGTGGCAAAAGTTTTGACCGTTTAATACTCTCGTGACATAAGCATGCTAATTTTTTTTTGAAAAATCCCACAAATATACAAATTAGCCCCATGAACATTATTACGTGTGTCAGAGATCTCATAATTTTTTCCGGCAGAACTGTTGACCCACCTCAGAAATACGATTGTTTTGGGCCCTAAGAGCTTGAAAAATCGAGTTGCCCATACTCTCCCTTCAAAGATACTCTAATTTGACGTAGCTCTCGAGACGAAAGCACTAAACCGTTTTTCCAGTGCTTTTCCTCTAGTGTTAGAGGATACCAGCCGGCGCGGTGGGTGACGAAACGGAAAGCATGAATTGGGAATGGGCGGAAATAGTTTTCACTTTTGAGCGTTGACTATGCACTTGGGCGGTGGGCAACGGGCGGCGGCGGTGAGCAGGAAATACAGGATCAAGTTGGTATGGCTCTGGCTCTAGGAGCGAGAAACGAACGGGCGACAACGACCCCGGTTGGAATAACAAAAACACAAACGCGGGGTGCTCCCGGCTCCCGGTTTCGGAGTCCGGGGATCCGAATAACAGGCCAAAATCCAAAGAGCGCCAAAGTGTGGGAGTCACTCCATGCACGGAAAGCCCCGCAGTTTTTCAGCGCTTCCGCGGATCCACCATCAACCCATGGTTGCCACATCAGCTCCTCGCGCCTCACTTCGAAGACAATAATTTGAAGAGTGAAAATTCAACTACTCGTACCCGTCTCTAAATTACGTAACGCTCTGGACCGGGAGGGGGGGGGGTGTTGTTGAGGAAAGCGTTACACCATTTTGTTTTTTAGGTGTTAGAGGATAGGGACCTACGTCACAAAAGCGTCACGAGGGGGAGGGGGGTGGTGGTGTCAAAAATGCTGGGGAGTTGAGTAATATACCATTATACCTACATTTTAGATGTGTTACAACAGAAAGGCAGATCGTTTAATACAAAACAGTGGCAACCTATTTTAAAGCTCCATCAACAGGGTCCTGGCCTGATCGTCCTCGGGGACTCGATACCGAGAGTGATAAGGACGAAGATTAGCACAGAATCTTTGTTCTCTATCCAGCCCCAGCACTGGTGCAGTGGTGCTACCTTTATTGCTATTTTCCCCCTGTAGGCTTTCTTGGTTGTGTACTTGGTCTGTGTGTATGTGTGTTGTTGTGCCTTAAAATGCAGCGTTTGCCTGTGTGGAGAATCGGGAACAAGCCAAAAGGCAAAAACGCCGGACCGGCCGTGCTAAGGAAAAACGCCGTATGAACATCCAAGAGTTGCCAAATTGCCCCGGATGAAACGTTTATTTTTGAAGAAAATTATGCTCTTTTCGCTGTAAAATTTTCATACGCTTTAGATTAGATTGCGAACTAAATTGTCGGAAAAAATTGAAGAAAAATATCCACAATTTTCCTAGAAAATTGGGTTTTTATCGAAGAAAATATGGCAACGTCCGAAGGCTCATACGGCGTTCTTCCTTAGCACGGCAGAGCAAGCGGTCCAAGTTTTGGAACTATCTGCGCCCTTGACTTTGAGTGGTCAGGCCTCGGAAGTAGAATTGGACCGCGCGCATTGAGCAGAAAGGAACCAAGCTACATCAGCTACTGCCAAATTTAACCGGGCAATTTAATTTTTTACAAGAAAACGTTTGTGCAGATTCCTTTGAAAATGTTAAGGAAGTTGCTTCGTACCATGCAGAAAATTCACTACAATTAGCACAAAAATCCGCACAACCGTTTTCACGTAAAAAATCAAAGTGCCCACTTAAATTTGGCAACAGCTGATGTGGCTTGGTTCCTTTTTGCTTAACGCGGTACAGTTAATCTACTGTCCCTAGTGTCTCTACTATTTTGATTATAAAAGAATAGTTTTCTGAACCTCAAATGGAATAATTATTCTTTTTTGTGCGAAAAACGGGCTTGTGTTTGAATAACTTACAAAATTAACGGAGTAAATGTCGTACAGAGCAACAGCAGTTGGGACTGCGGCGAACAGCATTAAATGGAAAACGGAGAGGACGGCCAGCCAAGAAAAGAACCCCATGGCTCCTCGAGTGGCTTGGACGCTTCGGCTAGAACTTCGAACGATGGGAAAGTCTCGGATCCTTCCAAGAAAATCTGACGAACCCGAAAAACAAGAATACCTTTGAGTTAGATTCGGCTAACACAGAAAGTTCTATTGAAAGTGCACCTCGATATCTTTAGAGGGTTGAGGCACAGTCAGGAAAGCCAGAGGGCTAGGTGATCATCATAATGTAAAAACAAACGGTGACTGTACTTGCCAAAATAGCGAAGGCCTGAGCTCTATTTAAATGCCGCTGCATGAAATTAAAAATGGCCACCTGGATGGGAAAAGGGTAATAAGGCTGATTCATGGGCAACATGATGTGAGCTAACGGAAGGTTGGGGCATTGGATTTTTTTTATTTATTTTTATTTAATGGCCGATAGAAACACCAGAATCAAGAGCTCAAGTCAGAAAGGTCTCAAAACGGAAAGAGATAATATAAACAAAATCGCACTGTCTAGAGAGTTTACATTTTTTCTAATCGGGTAGTCGTTGACTAATTCCACTCAAAATCGATGAAATCGACTAATGATATAAAAAGAGACTTCAGGTCCACTTTCACGAACCATGATTCATTATGATTAATTGTTTTTGTAGCCCAATATTATCACTGTGGTTCAGATCAAATTGGTAGATTACTGAACAAATTACTTTCCACGGAGGCTCAGAGCTATACTCGATGAAAAAAATGTTGTAAGTATTCCGTCTTAAAAATAAAGAGTTGCGATGATTCGATTCGTATGAAAGTCTCTGCGAATAAAAATGGCACCCTTTAGGAATCATTATGCGGGCAAGGAAACATTCGCAGAAAAGAAAATTACCTGATCACGCACAGGTTTTATTTATTTATTTCTATTAAATTTATCAATTTCTAATATTAAAATGATGTCTCACATCAAGATGAGAGCCAAGCATTAAAATTACCGGTCGTAAATACGGACTGAATGAAAGTCTTAAAATATACACTGGGAAAAAAACACATTGGATCTAGAGTCCAGACTCTTGAAAACATTGACAAGAAAAAATACTCTTGATTCAATCGAATTTTTGCTTGAATCAAAACGAAATCCGCTTAAATTCGGAGGCTTGGTTCTTGATTTAAGCTAGATTCTGATTGAATCAAGAGAACTTTTTCTTGTCGATGTTTTTAAGAGTCTGGACTCTAGATCCAATGTGTTTTTTTTTTTCCAGAGTACTGGATCGACGCCTGAACCTTTAAAACAACCCCGAATTTTCGTTTCCTTGCGAAAACCTCAAATAGATTGCGAAACTCTGAAATTAATTCATTTTCACAATAAACCAAACAACGAATTTTCAAAAACTTCAAAGTCGGCAAAAAAAAAATAGCATTATGCAATTGACTACAGGCTAAGTACATCTCTTCAACTTTCGACAATTTGTTTTCCAGCAAAATTTTGACGATGTCTTCCACAAGTCTTAGAACATAAAATAGTGAATCTGCATGTTTTCTTGATGGCAGATACCTCTTTAATTTTTATTTAAGCTTTTCCTCAAGACCAAAGACGGACGTATATTCGGGAAAAATAAGATGACAAGCGACTTACAGACAACACCGCTAACCGTATACGATGTCCAATAAGAGAATCCCTAAGATAATAGCCAGAATGTTGTTGACGTAGGTGCCCAAAATCCACATCCTGAACCCGATCCAGGCGAGAAGACTAAGAGGAAAAGTAACGTAGTAGTAAGAGCAGAGTGCAGCGTTGACAACGTGGTCTCGTGAATGAGACGAAGTCGAAAAGTTAGGTTAGGTTCCCGCGCTCACGACCGAAGCGTCGTCGCACAAGGGCGAGCAACTTCAAATTTTCTTTCGAAAAAAATTAATTGTGTATTATACTTGAGAGGACGAAAGTTCGGCAATCAAAACTTAAAATAATCGTTGGATGTTGGATTCGTTGTTCCCTGTGATGCCTTGTCTCCACGGGACGTTTTCATGGGATTTGTCCCAAATTCGAATCGCAGGATTGAAACTTCGGGATTTTCTCCAGTTACCGTCTCCACGGGACGGGGCTCATACAGTCCTGCGACTAGTTTGCGCGGGAAGATAAATTAGTTAAAGTCGAGTATTTAACCGGTATTAAAATGATAATTGCACTCAATTGACAATTAGACACATTATTTTAATTAAACAAACATGAACAATGTAGTAATGAATAAAATATCGCACAATTCGTTTTCACTTCTTCTTCTTCTCTCAGTGAGTCCTAGGAGTGCAAGTACCATACTTGGTACTGGGAAAAATATTGATTAACTCAATATTTTTCCCAACTTCGTAAGTGGGATTTTTCCCTGGGACAAATCTCGTGAAACGGCTCGTGGAGACAAGGCCTGAGAATTCGTTGGCAGAATTTAAAAGGCTTGCGAGGCGTGTAACTGACCTGCGCAGACCTCCTTCGCTCGAGAAAAAGTTTCAGTTGGATGAATATAAATTCCAATTGATAATTCTCGGACGAGTATGTTGAGTCAACAGCAAATCTCCCTGTTTCGAAAGGTATGTCTGTTATTTCGAAGAGACGTCCTGTCACTTTGAAAAAATGTCCGATTGACTCAACGAAAGTTCTCGGCCGGGTATTGTTAACTGGAAAATTCTTCTCAGTGCGGTGCGGTGTCGAGAAAAGTTGGGTGAAAAGGAAATAAGAGGACAATTTGAGAGGTTCCTGAGAATATCAGCGCAAGTATTGGCGCCGATATTTTTGTCCCTTTTATGTATAGCACCTGAATAGGGTAAGTATAATACTGGCGCATCAAGAGGAAGACCATCTAAAACGCTTCCGGACTTCCCAGGGTTAATTATTAATATTGCTTGATATTGCCTGCAATTGCACGACTGTCAGTGGACTATGACTCGCTATGGAGAATTTCCTGTCTTCTCTTCAAATTGCGGTCCGATTATAGTTTTCACGATTTTTCTATTTTCTAGACTGGTAGACTTGACCTTATGTTTGGTAGATCTTAGGTGTAGCCCTGTAACAGTTGTGTCTTCAGTAAAGCCTTCAAGTTTTAGGTTTCAGATTTTGATGAAAATGCTGTGAAAATAACAACATCATCCGATGTTCGTGACCAGTCGGGCAATTTTCCTGCGGTTGTGCTCCTGGATGACGTCACGGGACATCCCATTGTGCGACGCTCCATTTGCTCGGTGGCGTCGCGACGCTTTCGACTTGAAAGCTGGACGGGTCGTGACGTGGGCTCGGCCAAAAACAATAACGACGCTTACGCGACGGAGACCCCCCCCCCCCGGCCCCGTTCGATGTTGCCTCTTCATTCCTTAAATTAATGAATTAATTAAGGCACTTTCCTGGAATGAAAGGCCCTTCACCTCTTCCCGTGAGGCACCCCTGCAGGCTGATTGTTAAAATTGATAGACAAAGCTATAGACAAAGAGGACATAGGGAGTATGGAGGGATCCTATTGGTTGAAATGGGTGGTTCCTACAAACTGAGGGAGAAAATGATGGGCTAACTATAGGTTCTCTCATGGGTTGCCGTTAGTTCGTCTATTACATACCTTCTTTGTCCATTGCAACCACCTGATTCCAACAAAAGGATCCCTCTATATCCTTTCTGTCTTCTTTGCCTATAGCTTTGTCTATCATCAATTTCAACAATCACCCCGCTGGAGACCTCCCCCCCCCCCTTCCGAAGGTTTAGGTAAGGCTACCCGCACCCTCTTCCCTTCTAAGGGCGGAACCCCATGATTTGGCTAGAAACAGTGTTGAGGCAAATCGGTATATTGTTGAAAGCATCAAACGTGGTAAAGAATTTTCTTTTTTTTAAAAAAAAAATTGTTTTTCCTTAAAAAATTTAACTGAAAACCAAAGGGATTTTTTTTAAAATTTAAAAAAAAAAAAAACAGTTTGAAAACCATTATTTTCAACGGGATATGTTCTGCCATTTGTTCGATAAATTCTCAAATTTTCACACTCCCTGATCTCACAATACTTAAAACATTTGCAGTGTTTTTTCTTTTTTTTTAAATGAAGTTTTGCTTTAAGTTACATGTTTCTTACTGACGCAGGCCCACTGTTGCTAACTTTTGAGTGGAAATTTGTGTCCGCAGGACGCTTCAAATCGTATGAATAAGGATCATACAAGAGAGAACGGCAACTGCGAGAGCTCTGCGCGAGCCCTGAAGGTGGAAACTGGATTAGCTCGTTCGGTCACGCCATTTGCAATCGCTCAAAATAGGGCGTTCAACCATGCTTCCATGAACAATAACCAGCTATTCCAACTGTCCAAGAATTGACACAAGAGGAGATCTTTAATTTTCTCTTATGTCCCTTGGAAACACTTCATGATAAAAGAAAGCACAAAAATCCGCGAGAAAATTATGTCGAAGATTAACATCAAAGAATGCATGTCCGAAAAAAGAGATTCTGTTTTAAAAGAAATCAGCTTGCTGCTTCAGTGGAAAGTAATAAAGATATCAAACTAGCTGGCAGTGGCTGATTTAGATTGCGCGCACTATTATGCGATAATTCAAAGACACCATCCGTAAATGATACTTAATTTCTGACGTTTATCGCGAGATTGTGACATTTAGTCATTTTTCGAACGTATATCCAGTCCTAGAATCTTCCATTTTAGGGATGGGAAGTATCTACGGCTAAATTCATTCGAGCCGAATAGTAATAAAAATTTATTGTTTAATGAATTCATCGAACAGAACATTTTTCCTGTAAAGAAATAAAATTTAAAATTCTCCGAAGCCGTCGTTTGAAATTTCATATATTTTACTTTCACGTGAGACACAGAACGACATTAACAGCGATGTAGTCATAGCTTGATGAATACAGAATGCATTGCTCAGGTCCAAATGTAAAAATGCTCGAATGTTGATGCAAGCAGACACTGCTCAACGCTCGACGTAAGAATGACATCATCGTGTTTGGGTCTTCTGATGCCACCGTCATTTCAACCGCATCATAGCCATATACGCTTCGAGCAACTTTGGATTGTCCTCTTTCTGACTTTGATTTTCTTTATAATGAAAAAAAATCTTCCCCTTTATGGAAAGGAACACGAATTTGCATTGAATAATACGTGCTTCAATCTTGGTTCAGAAAATCCTCCTCAAAAATTCAGTGTTTCTCAGAAATCATCATCCTTTTGCGTAACAAAAAGAATCTTCAGACGAATAGTTCGGATTTTAAAAGCTACTTAGGGGTTATAGTTCGAGGTGAGAGAGAACAAAAAGAACGAAAGGAATAAAAAGCAAAATATAACTGAGTGGTTCTTTTATCGAGTTAATTTTAGCATATTTATTTCGTTTTCATGTATTAAATTTAAGGAGATCGTCAAACTGATCATCGAAGATACAAACTGCAAAGATGTAACACAAAATTTCATTCATGAAGCTCATTGGAATTACTTTAAATCAGGATCAGATCCACTAGTGAAAGGACGACATTCCATGAACTGTATCATCCGGGGGAGAAGGGGCGGTAGGATATTGAAAAAAGCTTCCCTGATCAGAAATGTAGAGTATAAAAGGTAGATACTTGAGCTGTCCTTGTGAATATGGTAGAAAAAGGGTCGCCGGATGCATAGGTGAGAATACTGTCGTGCTAAGGAAAAACGCCGTATGAACATTCGAGAGTTGCCAACTTTCTTTCGATAAAACGTTTATTTTAAAGGGATTAAATGAGTATTTTTCCTTGAGATTTTCAAGACCTTCAGAAGAAATCGCAGACAAAATTGTCTGAAAAATTAGAAGAAAAATATTCATAAGGTTACCAGAAAATTCGTGTTTCATTAAATGAAATTTGGCAACGCCTGAAGGCTCATACGGCGTTTTTCCTTAGCACGGTAGAATAGCACAACCCTCAAGTCGGCGACCGAAGCTATGTATCAAGGTGGAGACCGAACATATGCTGAATAAACGAGGCGATCAGGATCATAAGCAAGGTGGCGTAGTAGATGACCAATGTGTGCCCGGTCCACATCCTGAAAGAGGGCCGTCGTGTCGCGTCATGGACCTAATAATGGTCACGGGGGGTCGGAAGGAAGTACGTCGCCGTGAAGAGGATGACGAACGGAAGGGCTGCAGCAGCGGCTGAAAGGAAATTGAGCAGGGTCATCCTCAAGATCTGAATCGGGTTCAGCACCACACGGGCCAGGGATGAAAACCAGAGATGAAGCTGGGGGTTTGTGGGGGTACACCTGATTCGGGGCTAAACGAAAGCTATCATCAATTTCACAAGCTCGGCCACTAAGACTTCGAATCCAACGCACATGGCACCGTATTTCAGGAGCGTTCCAACATAGTCGCACAGCATTTTCACAAGTTTAGAGCTCTGTGAGCGCCAGTGCTAATCGCGGGTCTTGATCAGCGGGGACATCTCGCGGCAGATGAGTGATAAGAATCGATAGCCCCCATGGATTGAGGCGTGATCCCAAGTGAAAAATTGAAGGCTCGCGTGATGAATTGGTTTGATGGGGCTATTCTGACGATGCTTAGCATCATGCCAAAATTGAACAACCGAGAAAGAAGCCTGGTGCGGGGGGTCTTGGACACCCTGTAGGTAGACAGTTCTTGAGAAAGTACGCGAACAGAGTATTATCTGTTCTCTCCAAAAGACATCATGAGGAGATTGCACTTTTGATCCTCGGCACCTCAAGTGTCTAAGGGTGGTTTCACGATAACTGGAATAGTTTTGTCGCCGTAACAGACAACACATGTTTCGGTCATATTTTTGGTAGAAATGATAATCGCTCGAATTTTTTCGCATTAATCTTCGAAGGGTTACGTATTATAACGCTTTTTAATTACTTACTGTTCTACTTCTCAATTAATATTATGCATATTCCGAAAATGTGCTGTCTGTTACGCGGTAAAAATTCAGCGTAACAGACAGCACATTTTCGGCCACTTGTATATGAAAATTGAAAAGTAGAGCGATAAATCTTTGAAAAGCGTTAGAACACGTAACCCTGTGTAGAGTAATGCAAAAAAATTCGAGCGATTATCATTACTACTAAAAATATGACCGGAAAATGTGTTGTCTGTTACAGTGACAAAAATATTCCGGTTATCGTGAAACCATTCCTAATTGTTAGAGGAGAATTTACGGCGCCGTTATCAATCTTTCAGGCACCAAATCTTGTCTACTACGGAAAACCTACAAAAAAGTCCAAAAACCTCGGAATAGGCACAAGAAATTAGTAGGGCGTGTGCGCTTTCGTCCAAAAATATGTAAAGAAAATATTTATACTATTTTCACGCAAAAGTAGAATGCGTCATTTTAACAATCTTTCTAACTCCAACTGCGGGCATTTTTTGGCGCGCGTCAAGGCCTTGCTACGCTGAAGCAAATAACCTTACTTATACAAATGAATTTAAAACGCACCTTTCGTACTTACAGCAATAATGTTTTGATGTGACTGATTAAACAAAAATAATGAAAAATAAAACATCCTGGTCGAAATTTTCAATGATGTGTGAAAGTATGTCCGTTCTAAAATGATATGCGGTGAGCAGACAGACTCATGGTATTTTCCACCCATTAGACACGTAACCTGTGTTAGTTTTATAACTTCTGAGTAACTTTTCGGTAAGAGGCGTTCATGAGATCACCCGTCAAAGGAGTGGCTCTAAAACGGCAATATTTTCAAAATCTATTGAACTTTAATTAGGGGCAGCCGCGCAGCCCATGGGAAAAGAGAAAAAAATGCACGGTAGATGAGAAATAAACTGCGAAAGTATAATTAAAATATAAAGTTCTTCGGGTCATTTTTTAAAAAAATTTAGATCATGAGCCAGTGGAAGTACTACTTTCCGTAAACTACATTATAAAGGGTGGGGGAGTGGCTTGAAAAAGTTACCATGTTCAAAAAGGTGGTATAAACGGTAATAAGTTTACGACTGTGTCACAACCCTCATGTCGACGACCCAACGAGGTTTCAGCCCGCCGAGATTGACAGGAGAAGATTGGATCGTGGCGGCCGAAGACATCCGGAACAAACGAGGCGACGGGTATTATGGGCAGAGTAACGTAGGAGATGATCGAGGTGAAGCGGATCTCCATCTTGAAAAATGGCTAAACGTGGAAGATCTAATGGTGGTCCCACCACAGGGAAAACATAGCTGCTGAGAGGACAACGGCAACGAAAGGGAGAAATGCGGCGGCGCGGATCCACATTGGAGAGCACTAGCAGGCTGGAAAAAGTGATAGAGAGTGCGATTGTAAAATCAGAGACAAGGCTGAGATTTCAGAGGAGGGATTCTTGATCCGCACCTCAACACCTAAGTATAAACGGATGAAAAATACGGTTACTTTCACGATTTCGGTATAGCAGCCCCGGCTTCGAACACGACACGTCAATTGGTCAAAGCGTGAGATGTATTCGCCGGATAAATTCTGCAGACCTTCCTAGTCACAAGGCTTTATCGAGAGATGCTGTCGCTGATGAGAGATCAAAATTGATAGCGTTCGTCTAGCTTTAAGTAATCCGAAGAGAAAAATTGAATGCGTGGTGACAATTTGTATGAATGGAGTGTCCAATAGTTATCGTCACACATGTTGATTTGAGGTTAAAATGATAATTTTTTTTCTAGGGGCTCAAAAATCTAAACCCTTTTAAGCTAGACACAATAGGTGCTAAGTAACGAGACTAATTGTATAATGTTTTTTTTAATTGCAAGCCAGGCAGTCGTTGTTCTTGAATCAGAGAAGGTAGGAGCCGTCATCGCATTCCACCTTTAGAGCCACCAAAGCATTATTCGGAAAATTGACAATGTTACGATGAATATGAGGGACAATTTACTTCATCGGCACAATAGGCAACACTAGGATTAAGTTGCGGTGGAAGGGAAACAAGCGAAGCGCCCCTAATTAATGTGGAATGCGACGAGCATCATAAATATTTAATTTTAACTCCTGGATGCAACTATTCGGGCTCAATGGATGTCCGTGTTGCATACGCACGGACTTGAGGGCGTTCAGACTCTTCAGACATCCACCACCACTTCATTTGCGGCGCAGCGCCAACGGGGAGCTTTACTGCGATATAAAACGGCAGAGCCGTCTCAATCCTTCGTTTATTCTGCAAAAATAAGTCTCAGGCACGAATAGTTACAGACAAGGGCAGAATGTAAGTATATTTTGTGCTCCCGTCTTGATATCGCGATGTGCTGAGCATGATTGGTAGAGACTGTTCATGCCTGAGAGATGTCTTCAAAGCATAATAATGAATTGAGGGGTCCTAAATGAGAGCACTCTGTCGTTTCAGATCCTCGCAGTAAGGCCCGCCGCCGCACAATGAAACAAGCCTTTTAATTAAAACTGCAAATTTTGATGTTGATTTCTACACATTAAAGGGGTGCTGCTCCTTGAAAGAGGTTTTACGAGAGAATCAATGAAACCAATTTTAAAACCTATAAGTTCCGTTATAACATCGATACGAGCTTTTAATGTTTCCGCATTTTGTCCCATTCCTCTCATTGACTTGTTCCACTGAGCGCCGCTGCTGGTGAGGTAGTTGGTGTCTAAAGTCAAAACGCCTTCACTTCCGTGCGTATACAATACGGACATCCATGGAGCCCAAATAGTTGCATCCAGGCGTTAAAATGAAATTCGTTTAGAACCCTTCACTTGCAGGGCCGGATTTACCTACTTGCCGCGCATGGGCCGCCGGTATTTTGCCGCCCCCTTCTCATTCGTTTTGAAACATCGATAAAAACCATCAAATGAACGTGCCGGAGGGAGAGGAAGCATAAGACGCGTTTACTCGAGTTGGACACATTTTTTGCGAAAGCCCTGTCAACACTAGTAGCAAAAGTTCACTGAACTTTGCGCGGAAGTTAAGTTCCGTAAAGGTAGACCTATCTCTGTGTGGACAAGGCCTTCCAAAAAATTATGAAAGAACAAACATAAGTGTTGTTTAATAATTTTAACCTCCGCCGCCGCGCCAACCGCACTGTATTTGTCGCAATGCGTGAAGTATTCCTACAGTCTTGTAGGCGCTATGCCTTTCACACCGACCGCTTCTGTATCCGCACTTTGTTTAACGCAATGAGTGAAGTATTCATGCAGTCTTGTAGGCGCGATGCATTTCACACCGACCGCGACCGCTCGCTCAAACTTTGCCGCCCCCCTCCCCCCTAAATTTGCCGCCATGGGCTACGGCCCATGTGGCTGCCCCCTAAATCAGGCCCTGGTCACTTGCGACACTAACTGAAGCTCTCTTGTTTCTCTTACACTTTAACTTAATTCTAGCATTCCTAGTGTGCTCATGAAGTAAATCATTACTGACGACCTCGTTTTGCAGGAGGTTTAAGATGAAAGTCTTCGGACATAATGGGTACTCTACGGCACAAGCCGTTAACGTAAACCGTTACGTAAGTTAAAAACCTGTTCCAATATTTTTCTTGACAGTTGCAATGATTCACATTTTAGATAACCTGGAAATTTTTCAAAAACAATCCTCGTAAATGCCCCCCTTCTTCTCAATGCGCAATAACTTACATTTTCAATAAGAAGTTTTGATAGGTACATTGAAAATGCACATCAAAACGATGGAAATTGATGAGCTGAACTTTAAAATGAGGATGGCATTATATTTGTTAGTAAAAGTTCGAATAGTAGATCATTTCTACCATTTTTGAGTCATTTTTTAAAAAGCTGACGAAAAAAATTAGTTGCAAATTTCTAAGAGGTGTCTCCTTGGATCGGAACGAGTTACGTGGTATTTTCTTGAAAAAAGGAAGCGGTAAACTTTAGAAACGAAAGTACGAATCATTCTCATTCTTAATATTCTTGAGGGGAATCTTTTAATGTGAAAAAATTTAGCGATGATACTTGACTCTACACGCGAAATCCAAAGCTTTAAAAATTGCGAATTGCATCGCAGACAGTAAGTATGGGCGCCGCGCGCCGCGGAGCCGCCAGGCATCTCAGGATACCACGAAACGGACAAAACAGTATAGTTACATCCTTTCTGCTTGAAGCTGCTGATATAACAATGACATGTTAATTTCCTTTAGGATTTTTTAAAAGTATTCTGAGACACTTGAAGGCAGCTAACAGTTGAAAAAGGAGAAAAGAGAATATGAGCGGAAAGCAAAAAGTAAACTGAATAATATATTTAAACGATTCGTTAACACCATTTCAATTAATTTAAATCATAATCAGATTCATCTCTACAAATGAAAAAATATTAGGCTAAATACGGACCACCGAAAAAAATAAACTGAATCTAATTTTATACATCGGCATGCTAAAAAAATTAGTGTGGTAATGAGCGGTGGGAACCTTGAACTGCGCGGGTGAATACGGCGTAGGGTGCAGGTTAAAAGCGATTTCCGAGGAGACCGGGTGCAGCAGCCGTACTGACGTGCTAAGGAAGAACGCCGTATGAATATTCGAGAGTTGCCAAATGTTCTTCGATAAAATGACTATTAATGAGGAAATATTATGGATATTTCTACTTGAAATTTTCAGGAACTTTAGATCAAAATACGAACAAAACTCTCTGTAAAATTGGAAGAAAAATATTCATAAGTTTACCAGGAAATTCGTGTTTTATCGAAGAAAATTTAGCAACGCTTGAAGGTTCATACGGCGTTTTTCCTTTGCACGGCAGAGTACTACAGCCGCCATTTCGACAACCCGATGACGTCACAGGACCCCTGGTTCATGAGACGGGGAGAGCGAGGAAATCTACAAGGAAGCAGCCGACGATTATGACGGATAGGGTGGCGTAGTAGTAGATGAGCGCGGTAGACCGGGACCACATCCTGGAGGAGACAGCTAGGCGTCCGAGTAGTCGTACATTTGTGGATGGTGGAAGTACGGCAAGAAGAACTTGGCCGAGAAGTAGACGGCGAAGGGGAGGAATGCGACGGCGGCCAACATGAAGGGGCACACTCTCATGCCGAAGATCTTCATCGTGCTCGGCTCCACGTGTGACGTAAGCAAAGAGGGTGGAAAAAGAGAGGGGGCAACCGCACGGAACCTGAGATTTTCGAGGGGAGACTGATTCGGGGCTGGACGCAGGCACCCAGGACAAAGGGGGTTCCAAATCCGATCAGATATTCGAGCTCACCGTGCACCAAGTCGAATGCTATACTGTGGACTCCTTCCTATGAGACTAGTCCGATGTAATCACAGATGATTTTCAAAAGTCTTGGGCGCGGAGCGGGGTTTCTCGCTGGACCGGCTAATCTCAATCGAAATCGGGAGATGCTTCGGCTGATAAGCGCGGAATCAACGAACGGAAGCGGACGGGTGCTTGAAAATAATTTGATTTGAAATGAAAAATTGCGTCATGCTCGGCGACGAGAGTAGACAGGGTGTCTACCAGTTATAAAAAACCAAAATTGGGGACTTTTAGGGGTGTTTTTTTAGGAAAATCGGGGACTTTTTTCCCCGATATAGTAAGAAAAAGGGAGCTAGTTAGAGCGTTAAAAGGCGTATTTTATACGACTAATTTTACAAGTCATGTTGAACCGATGAAAACATACAAAAAAACCGAGCAACACTTAAGTTTTTACTTTTAATTTCTGGTTATACCGTGCCGCCGCGGCTGGCGGGAAAATTTGAAAATGCCAGTGTTTAGGATGATTTTTGTCATTTTTTGGGGACCTGAGCAAGAAAATTGGGGACTTTCGGGGATATCGGGGACACCCTTCCAAAATTGGGGATAATCGGAGACTTTTGGGGACCGGCAGACACCCTGGTAGAGGGCAGGTGTAACGCCACTATGTAGGGTGTCTACTAAAACAGACTGCCCAAAAATCAGTACTATTTCAGTACATTCCCAAGAAATTCATTACCTCCTCAAGAGAGGGATTCAGTACTTTTTCAGTGCTTCCATTTGACGAAATTCGAAAAATTTTAATTTCTCGCTTAAATTGCGACAAAAATTACCCCAAAAAAAGTAAAATTCCAGACTTTCTTGCAAATTTTCCGCACTTTTTCAGTACTTCCGGACCGCCCTTAAAAAATCAGTACCATTTTAGAGCTTTCCGAAAATTCCGGACTTGCAGACACCCTGCTAAGAGATGAGCCTGGGAAATCGCCGAGTTATAGGGACGAGAGGGTTCATCGTGAAGGCGACTCACTTTTCTTCATTTCCTTACTTACACCTCCTTACTAAGATCGCCCTTCAGATTTCCTAGGGTTTCATACATTTCATTAAAAAAGCCTTATATTTCAATTTTTCAAAGTTTCACGGGAAGTTCTCATTAAATTAAATGTTACGCGAAATTTTAAATTCTTGCTTTTCATGAATTGTTTCACCTCAGCTTCTCGATGAGACTATCTGCTTTGTGACAAGTTTCCTTGGAATTAAATAAGTTCCGGATTTTCCATGATTTTAACCGTGACTAGAGTTCCTTACTAAAATTTCTCATCAACTACACAAGTTTCTTTATATTTTACAGAATTTTCAGGGCCTGAGAATGCAACTCGCAAATTCGACGCGGAACTTCGAAGTTTAACTCGTAATTAGATTTCAAAATAGAATTTTAAGTATTCGATGCAATTTGCAGCCCCTTGGGCCATTTGAAACCAGTTTGCAGAATCTTTCGAACTTCCACATTTTCGCGCACCCGCCAACCGGCTTTCTCCCACAGATTTCTCATCGGTCCCTCACCGAATTTCATCATAATTTAGAAAATGATGACCCTTTTATTTTCATTTTTCCTGGTACTTTCGACTTCTGGCCCTTAAAAACTGTTCTTTATTGACGTTTTTGAGGACCTTTCCACATTTTTACGCATTCATTCGAGCGCGTGATCGAGCATTTTCTGCTCCCTTATTTGGAATAGTATCATTAACGTTTCATTATTTAAGATATCATGAAAAAAGTTTTCTGTTCCCCAACTCTTACCGATTTTTCCTTAATGCCTGCAGCAAATACAATACTAAACTCCAGTTTGATAAGCACTTGCTGCTGGCAGTTAGCGATCGCTACGGCAATTTGAAAGCCACTAGTGATGAATAAAAAACATAAAATGGAGACAAAGAGAAATAGAAGGACTAAGTACCGATCATTTTACCTCTAATTAAAAAAGGCGCTTTCTCCAACAACTGGACGCCATTTGGCAATAAGGAACTAAACTTGCTGACTTGTCCGTAAAAACGCCTATCTGCACAGGAAAACCAATGGCACCTTAGTTATTTCTAAAATGAGCCAAATATTGTACTTCCCTATTCTGCCGTGCAACGCAAAAACGCCGTAAACGCCATTTTACATTTTTTGGAAACAATGCATCATAGCAAATAAACTTGTGTACCTTGGAACAATGTTTTTACAGAATTCTTTTGCAAATACTATCAAGAACTTAACCTGAAAATTTGAGATGCATGGGTAAAACAGTTTCTATTTTATAAAGTGTTAAGTTCCAAAAAACGCGGGAAAGTCTTGATGGATTTACGGCGTTCTTGCTTAGCACGGTAGTATTGCAATATGTAGTCCAGCTGATACGTTCACGAGCTCTAGCAGTAACCCAAGTTTGGTTCGGGTCGGGTAGGCAACTAAACGAACTGCGTGACAAAGCGTTGGGTATCAATGCGAAATTAAGGCGCTCCAAGCAAAGCTAACGTCGCTGAAGTACTGGGCAATCAAACCTTCATCATGCCAAAGCAAATGTTTCCTATTTGCCATCGCGACATGCAAACCGCTCGCAAATCACCGGCGATCGCTGCCGTGCTAGGGAAGAACGCCATATGCGCCTTCAGACGTCGCCAAATTTCCTTTGACCAAACGCGAATTTCCTGGTAAATTTATGAATATTTTCCTCCCGATTTTTCAGATAATTTAGTTCATAATTTTACCTGAAGATTCTGAAAATTGAAAGGAAAAATATTCGTAACTTTCCTTAAAAACGAACATTTTATCGAAGGAAATTTGGCAACTCTGGAATTTTCATACGGTGTTCTCTCTTAGCATGGCAGATCCCTAATCACCCGCGACATATTCACGATTATTCGTTACCGGTACATCACCATAAATCGACAAATTTTCGAAATGTCTCTCGACTCTGCCCCGAATGAGGAAGCCGATGCAAAGGAAGTGAAAGTGAAAATTTGGCAACCTAATTTATCATGCCCTCCGATGGGCGTTGGGAGAACGAGTGGGGGTGGGGGTGGGGGTGGCGCGGGCACACTAAAATAATTAACAGAACCTCATAGCACGAGCGGGGCTTCTGCATAAATTAATCCAATCACTGACCTACGCGACGGTTGTTCCCTCCTAAGTTCATGCTCCTGTTACTACCGCTCTGTTACTACTCTTGAGATAAGAGCTAATTCATCGTTACGATCACTCTATTTGCTCCACTTGGATACGTCGAGAGGTCAAGAGGTTTCCTACTCGACCGGAACAAATACTCCCCCACCCGCTTCGCCAAGACGCGCCGCCGGGCAGAACGGCCGACTGCACTTCTCTCAGGCCATTTTCAACTATAACAACTCTTATACATAAAAAGAGAAAAAGAAGGGTCGTTTGGGGGGGGGGGGGGTCAAGAAAATTGAAAGGGTTGAGAAAAATGCTTATTGTTTGATTCCGAGAAATACGCGTGTCGAAGATTTATGCGGGAGTTTATGGTGACAGGACTGACAGGTGAAATTGAGGCACTGGATGCGAAAAGGGCACTTCTCGATTGCGGTGTTTCAGAATCTATGTTGCTAATTAATCCCTTGGAGAAGACTTTAATGAGTGATTTTTCCAGAATTCTTTCCATAGAAAGTTGTAGAATCACAAGTAATATTCAGTGAAATTTTTAGTGAAATGGATACATTCACTTTCCTTACAATGAATGAAATATTAGAGGAGACTCTGAAGCACTGCAACCGAGAAGTGCCCTTTTCGCATCCAGTGCCTCAATTTAAGCTCCAAGATTGGGGCGAAAAAATAAGCTTCAACCATCAAGTTTTCTCTCGTTATACATCACGGGGCGAGCTTCACTGAAAATTACAGCGACCATAATTTTTCCTTAAATTGTTCGGATGATTTTCTCAAATAATATACTGACATTTTCGTGGATTTCGAGGATATTGGGCATAAAAATGTATTTCCTGGGACCAAAAAAAGAAGAAGAAAAAAATAATGGGTAAAATTTGCGTTCCACCGTTACAGCGCGTGAGTGTCATCGAAGCCATGCAATAGTTTCAACAGAACGAGAAAATTCTGGGTTTGATAGTAAACATTCCCAACTTTTCGCAACTTATTTTTCCAGGCTCTCGAGAAAATTTTGACTGACTCTTTCATCCACGTAATCCGACATTGCCCAAAAAATGCCTCAAGTTGCATTGGAGAGGGTTCACAATTTTTTTCGGGGAGTGCACAGGACTTTCCTATTTTCAAAAAGTCACCACTGAACTCCCCTCCCCTGAGGAGAGAGGGAGAAGGGGGTCGGCATCCCACAGACTAACAGGACTGGCCTACATAGGGTCCAAAAATTCAAAATCCAGCCCTACTCTATAAATTCAATATTTGAAAGGGACTTTCACTGAATGATGCAAAAGAATTTCTTTCGATTTAACTGATTCCCAGAAAAAATTGAAAATTCTTATTTTCAACTTGAGTGCTTCGGCGGTAATTGTTCAACGGGGGCCGTTTTTCAATTTTTCATGCAAATAGAAATATTTCTCATTATCAAGACGGGTACAGAAATCAACGAAAAATTTAGGTCCATGACCGCAGATTCTGGGTAATATATTGTAAAGAAGGATGTTGGCAGCTGTTAAAGGATTTTACAGCGATCACCACGCAACCAATCAAGAAAGCGGTAAGACGCAGGAAAATAGAGAAAAAATCCCAAAAAATCGATACAGCAGATAAAACTCGACGGTTTGGATTCGACTCCCAAACCGAGAACAAGTTGAACATTGAGCATGTAAGCAGGGTTGCCACAGAATTTAGAAAATGAAATTCCCTGACATTTCCCTGACACACTTTGGTGAAATTCCCTAACAATTGAAGATCTAACAGATGGTTAAGAAGGCATGATTGAGAATAGTTTTCGGGCAAAATTTCTTGTTCAAAGTCTCAAACATTCTAGAAAGCAAATGAAGGTGATTCAACAAATTTCCCCTGATATTTTCGTCATTTTCCGGCTTTCCCTAACTTTTTAAAATTCCCTGGCACTTCCCGGTTTTCCACGACTGTGGCAACCCTGCCGAGAAAAAGTTGAACATTGAGGCTAGTGGTGAGGTGATTAGCAAATTTTGAGAGGTAAAGAATGCAAAAGCGGTTGGAGTTTCTTTGCTTTTTGGGTGCGACTTGTCATGTCACCCGGTTCGCACTCCACAGTCCAGCCACACTTCAACTCGAGAGCCGAGAGCGTCGCGACAAGCCCTCTCTCTCTCTCTGTACATACGTAGCCGGCTCCCAATACTGCCGTGCTAAGGAAAAACGCCGTATGAACCTTCAGGCGTTGCCAACTTTCCTTTGATGAAACACAAATTTTCCGGATAAAATTATGAATATTTTCCTTCCAATTTTTCAAATAGGTAATTTTGTTTGCAATTTCACCTGAAGTCCCTGAAAATTTCAAGGAAAAACATCCATAACTTTCCTCAAAAATAAACATTTCATCGAAGGGAATTTGGCAACTCTCGAATGTTTATACGGCGTTTCTCCTAAGCACGGCAGAATAGTCATTCGATGTTGAGTCGATATCGAATAACCATGATCGATAGAAAGCATTGCTAATATAGGGATTCGTCGATCAGGATCATTCAACAATCGACCCGCAGAAGCGAGACATGAATGATCGACTATCGATATTTCACCATTTAAAGCTATGGTAAAGAATCGATTATTGAGGTGTTCGTTGCGACCACCCTGTTGATCGAACCTTCACCATAGGTTTAATTGACAGATTAATCGAAATAATATCGCAAAGCACGCCACGCCGCGCCACTGGTCCCGACTTCCCTCCCGCTTCCAACTTCCCACAATGCTCCCTGGCCATCCCTGGCCAAGGAAATACGTCTCATAAGAGCCTTCAAACGTTGCCAAATTGTCTTCAATGAAACGAAAATTTCCTGGTAAACTGGTCGATGGTCAAAAAGCAAAACCGCGCTTCTCCGTCATAGAGTACATAGAGTCGTAATGTAAATGGGCGAGCTGGCGCCATGTTCTGCTCGACGAATTCCGAGCCCGGTGTGCGCCGAGTTCGGGTCGCTTCTTCGATACATTTTCGATCCAAAATGGCGGTGTGGAATACGTGGTAATTCCTATCTCCGTTGTTGTTGTTGTTGTCATCGGATGGCCGGGTACCCGTGTATCGCAAACAATCGATTATGTATCGAAAAAGTGACCCGGCGTCACACAGGAGTCTCGGAATTCGGGACATGGAAAATGCTTAAAAGTGGCGCCAGCTCTCCCAATTACATTACGACTCTATGTACTCTATGTTCTCCGTTCGCGACCGTCCAGACTTCCTATCATACATAATTTTTCCTTTTGAAAACTAACCAACGTAATTTCTTGAAAACTTCCTTGTTTTCATTCTCTGTCGGCAGAATATTCTGTATGAATCTCAAGCTATAAAATTTGCTTGTTTTTCTTTTAGAAAATCAAATAAGAGTGGAAATTTTGGAACTCCGCAATATTCATACCGATCCTCAAGAACGGATATCTTATAGGGGAAATTTGGCAACATTCGCATGTTTTTGGGGAGTCCTTATTTAGCGCGGCAGACAGTGGCGTGAATTGCGATTATCGATTGTTATGCCATTTAAACCTGTGGTAAAGATCGATTATTCAGGGGTTCGCTGCAAACACCCCGTTTATCGATCCTTTTCCATGGGTTTAAAAGGCATAACAATCGATATATCGCAATTCACGCCACGCCGCGCCACTGGCGGCAGAATGTGTTCAGCGCTTTTAATGCTATCGTCCTACCCATGAGAGCGGTAAGAAATAATATTTTCCAAACGTTTCCTTCAAAATCTCGGCGAGCTACACATGACATGTTCTCTCGTCAAAAACTGATGGCCATCACGTAGGTAAGACATGTTGAAGATTTATTAAAATCAATTTGTAGATGAGGTGAAGAACGCGTTTGTTGATGACATTCAAATTCGTCCTAGCACCCCCACCCCGCTTCGTAAAAATAAAAAAAAAAAAAAAAAAAAAAACCCGAAACAAAGGTATTAAGAAAGATCGGAGAAATAAAATAAGATATAAAATAAAACTACTTACAATCCATAGAGAAGCCAAAAAGACATGATAAAAGCCTTTACCTGAAACATACAAAAAAAGAAACAGGCTGATTAGACTATCATAGAAAGGTAAATTGAAACGGTTGGAAATGAAGATACTTTTCTTTCTTTTTTTAAAATCACTAACTTGAAGGTATTAAAGTTCTCCTTTTATCATGGAGGAATCTCCTTTGAGGCTGTGGTGTTACGATCGCCCGGCATGAGGCAGAGAACTTCTATCTTCATGAACTCTCACTAGTAAGATAATGAAGTGGAATAGATGGATGTAATCTTCGTTGCTTGTAACCTCGATTTTGAGGGCGCTTCAATCGAATGTTCTTCCCCCTGGTTTTCGTGTTTTATCTGAAATAGTCCCGAGTATAAAAGGGAAATTGATTCCTGATAATCATAAGGCAACATCAGGATGTCTGCGAAAACAGGCTGATCAAAAATCAGTACTTTAACAATATTTGTTCAGGATATTCTCAAGAAATTCAGTACCTCCTCAACAGAAGAATTCAGTACCTCCATTTAACAATATTTGATATTCTCGCTCGAATTGCGACACAAATGACGGAGCCACATTTCCTTGGTGGCTTGAAGATTAAATGACTGCACAATCGCGATCTTGCAGGCAAATACTACTCTGAGAATCAACGCATAGCGGGTTGCAAACTTTCCAGGCTTCCTTAATAAACACGCCTGGAATGAAGGCAAAAATGTCGGACCTTATTGCGGAATTTCCGCATTTTTTCAGTACTTCCGGACCGCCCTTAAAAAATCATTACTATTTCTGGGCTAGTATGTCTTAGCCACCCTGAACATATTTCCAGAGTTGTTTCAGACCATTCTCCACGGCGACGCTCTCAAACGCATGCAGAAACTGCCTCAAAAACTGTGAAGAGGAAACAGTCTTAACATGGACAGCAACGTAAAGGCTAATGCAATTTGAAGGCAAAGAACTTTCTTTTGGATTGTTAGAAATGTTAGACTTAGGAATGGTTCTCAAAGTTGCTGCATGAAAAGAGGTGCGGACTCGCAAAAACGAATGAGGACTGTACTGCCGCGTCCTGAGGAAAAACGCCGTATGAACCTTCAGGCGTCGCCAAATTTTCTTTAATAAATCACGAATTTTCGGGGAAAATTTGTAAACGTTTCTCCTCCAATGGACCACTAGACAAGGTACGCATTTCAGCATTCTGATACATGTTTCTTAACCAAAATTTTACGTAAAACACGATGCAAACAACGAAAATCACCGAAATTAACTCTATACGAAGATATTTAATGATTCTTGATGCGTGAATTCAAACCACCCGCTCATGAAAACTCAATGCTCTACGTGATTCACATCGCGCGCTAAACGTGATCATGACGGTCTTTGCGATATAAAAATCTCGCAACCTCAATCTTTACGCTTTGGCTCAGTTAAAGCAAATTGCTAATAGTTTGAACAACACATGGTGGGAAATGAACATTGCTCGATTGAGAAGCTTGCTGAACCATTGTAGTGGGCGATTTGACTCACGTAGAGCTTTGAGTTTCTTGTGAGCGGGCAGTTCAAATTCCTCGTAACCAATGTGAAATAAAAACGTTAGTATCTTCGTTAGGAGTTGGTTTCAGTAATTTTCTTTGTGTGAATCGTTTTCTACGTGAAATGCTGGTTAAGAAACATGTATCAGATCGCTTAAATTCGTACCTTGTCTAGTGGTCCATTGTTCAGATATTTTTGTTCGCAATTTCACCTAAAATTCCTGAAAATTCCAAGGAAAAATATCCATAGCTTCATCCAAAAATGAAAATTTTATCGAAGGAAATTTGGCAACTCTCGAATGTTGATACGGCGTTCTTCCTTAGCACGGCCGTACACCACTCTGGGGTTGTACAAATGGCGGGACACGGTGTGCCCGGTGCGCTGCCGTGCTAAGGAAGAACGCCGTATGAGCCTTCAAACGTTGCCAAGTTTTCTCCGATAAAGACCGAATTTCCTGGGAAAATCGTGAATATTAGTTTCCAAAACTTTCAGAGAATTTTGTAAGCACTTTAATCTAGAATATCTGAAAATTTCAAGACAAAATATGCATGAATGTTGTCAAAAATACATGTTTTATCAAGGGAAGTTTGGCAACTCTCGAATGTTGATACGGCGTTCTTCCTAAGCACGGCTAGGCAGTGCGGTGCCGAAATTCACGCGACTGAAGTTGAGTTGATTCCCTTGACATTGTGCATTTTACGAGCCCGTGGAGTGTGGACGGTGCAGCGTGCCACCCACACTAACACTGTCAGTTCAACATTCTTGGCTCCACCGAGAATTTTCATACTCGGCGCGCGGCGGCGGGCATTTCGCGCTCATTCCGAGAAGACCTTTAGATATGCCTAGCTCGCCGCTCGCACTCCACGCTCCCACCTCTGAGCCTCTCCGTCAAAATGAAAATGCGTACACATTTAAATTCATGAGAAGTGCACTGCCGTGCTAAGGAAAAACGCCGTATGCACCTCCAGGCGTTGCCAAATTTCTTCTGATAGAAAACGAATTTGTTGCGGGAAAATTGTCGATGTTTTTTTTTCAAATTTTTCAGACTATTTTTTTCGCAGACTATTTTTTTCGCAATTTAATCTAAAATATCTGAAAATTTTGGGGGAAATATACATGAATTTCGTCAAAAATACATGTTTAATCCGGGGAAATTTGGCAACTCTCGAATGTTCATTCGACGTTCTTCCTTAGCACGGCAGTGCAGAGAATACGATTACACTTCTGCTCATGGATGTCGGATTCCTTCTCAGTTTCATCCCTTTATTAATCCGAGGCTCCAACAAAGCTACAACGCCGACCGTCCGCCGCACAGTGGATCGAGTCTATTAGAGAGGCCTCATACTGAAACTGCATAATTTGATGCTTATTTCGTCACATTTTAAATTTTAAGGCGTGCTTTTAAAAGAAATTTTCCCGAGGAAAGCAATAAAATCAATTTTGGAATCTCAAAGTTTTGTATGAACGGAGTTGCGAGGTTTTAAAGATTCTTGTTGAGCCTTTTGCCCGACCTCTCCTACTGACTCGACCCACTGTGCGGCATTTCTGCTTCACGGCGCGTTTCCCATTTCCCTGAAAATGAGCCATTTGTCCCACTTTTTGCGAGTGTGGAGCAAAAAAAAGGTCAATAATTTGGAAAATTGCCTCACATCCCGAAGATTTACCTCGCGTTTGCCGAGATCCCAGGATTGCCTGATCGGGCACTTTCCGTGTTTTTTACCTGGAAATTGCCGTGACCCTCATTTCACTCTCCCCCGAAATAGTCACGTGATGAGAGCCTGACTTTAAATCAGGCAGGAGGCAACTTTTACTTTCCCGCTGATTGGAGAGCTCACTAGTACTTACTATGGTAAAGAATCGATTGTTAGGATGTTCGTTGCGAGGACCCCGTTCATCGATCCCTTTCCATAGGTTTAATGGACCACTAGATAAGGTACGAATTTCAGCATTCTGATACATGTTCCTCAACCAAAATTTTACGTAAAACACGATGCACACGACGAAAATTACCGAAATTATCTCCTTACGAAGATATTTAATGATTCTTAATGCGTGAATTCAAACCACCCGCTCATGAAAACACAATGCTCTACGTGATTCACATCGCGCGCTAAACGTTATCAAGACAGTCTCTGCGATATAAAAATCTGGCAACCTTAATCTTGACGCTTTGGCTCAGTTATAGCAAATTGCTAATAGTTTGAACAACACATGATGGGAAATGAACATTGCTCGATTGAGAAGCTTGCTGAAACCGTTGTAGTGGGCGATTTGACTCACGTAGAGTTTTGAGTTTCTTGTGAGCGGGTAGTTCAAATTCCTCGTAACCAATGTGAAATAAAAACGTTAATATCTCCGTTAGGAGTTGGTTTCAATAATTTTCGTTGTGCGAATCGTGTTCTACATGAAATTCTGGTTAAGAAACATGTATCAGATCGCTTAAATTCGTACCTTGTCTAGTGGTCCATTGATAGATCGATGGATATATCTCCAAGCACACCACGCCACTGGCCTGGACCACCTGCCATGTCTTCGACGCCAACCCAACGAAAACTGGAGCAAAGATGCCGACTGAAACTTAACGTGGCGGACTTACAAGTTCACAAATGCAACTGGTTTGCTCTGAGTTTTAACGAAAGTGCTTCCAGATCTGCGGCTAGACCACTTTTGTCCTCGCTTTAGTTCCCGGACGACATTTCCGTCGAAAACGAAATCCTCCAACGAGCCCACGCCACGTTCCTGGAAAAACCATCTCCCCCCCCCCCCCCTCCCGTTGGGAAAATCCTTTTGTGATGAGTGATGGGCGGTGCTCTCTACCTTCTGTCCGGCGGCTTTTTCCCGGACAATCGAGAGAAACATGGCGCCGCGCCGCCGCTTGGTCCAAACCCTGGAGCCTTCGAGCGGGGGTCCTACAAATTGAGTCACGCGCTTCAACTGATTAGTCACCTACATCTTGCTCACGTCGTGAGATCCATGTGTCAACTCGAAATTCGGAGCTATGTCCGAATTCCCTCCCTTAAACTTGGAATTACGGAGCTTACGGACTTGCCCGCATCTCCCAACTTCCAGAATTCGAATCATTTCTCTGGATTATTCCAAAAGGCCTTACTTTTCACTGGCAGTCTTACAAAATATTGAAAACACGCAGAAATAATTCAAAATAATTCATTTTCTTAACCGAGACCGATTAAATATAAGAGGGATTTTGCCGACTTTTCCATAGCTTTTCTCGTCAGAAATATTTGAACAAAGCTCGAGGACGAAAATGCATTTTCCATTTAAACCCCTCTGATTGTGATGCTGCCACGCTAGAGACGGACTCGTTGATTTCAAACGTTGCCAAATATCCTTCGATAAAATACGAATTTACTGGTAGTATTTTTCTTCCCATTTCTCAGAGGCTTTGATTGGCAATTCAATTTAAAGTATCAGAAAATGTCAAGAAAAAATTAACACTCATGATTTCTTACTAGGTAGAAGAAGAAGAAGAAAAAACCTGGGAGTTGATTTGGAAAAGTTCAAAAGTTCATAAAACATTTTTCTACAGGAGGGTTGAGTGACAGCCCCGTCATCGTTGAAATCGTGCGAAGAACCAGCTTTGGAAGCTACAGATGCACTGTGCAGGGTAGGTCAGGCTGTGTTAATGAAAACAAATCGCACGCCCTCTTCTCCCGCAAATGCATAACTAAGCTCTCATCAAATACAAATCTACATTAACACTTCTCACCTGTCCTCTCAGCGGCTCAGTTGACTCCGAATTTTTAATACGTTTAAAGGGGTGAAAAAGGGGTATCAACTCCCACAAAGTGGGCACAGCCATTGAGTTGGATAGGACAAATTTTGTACCGAAATTCCACTTGTTGATGTTCATTCCGCCGTGTTCTGAATTTCAGAAGGCGCTACTTCTGAGAAGCAATTTTACAAGGAAACCAATAGGACCCTTTTTCAAACTTCTACGTTACGAATTCACAAGATTGAGTTTATGAAGTTTCCATAGCATGTTTGGGCTGTCCCACTAATTTGCTCCACTGATCCAATGTGCGCCACGCTGGAGTGAAGCCGTTTTAACGCCGTTAAAGTATGACGTCATATCAAATGAACAATTTCAAGAAAATTCATAATCGCTGCAAAAATTCAGACTCATGTCAGGGTAATGACAGCTTTTCGGAATAAAAATCTTTAGGGACTTCTCAAGCATATTTGATTGGTGTAATGGAGGATTTTCAAGAGATATTTCAAGTTCTTTTCATAAACTTTTGAACTTTTTGATGATAAGTACTAGAATAAGTGCCAAAGTCGCATTAATCCGAGAGAGTTAAAAATCTGAAAACTGAAAAAAAAATATCTCAACCTCCACGATTCGTAGGGCAATTTCACAATTTGGTCCACCACTCTGTCAGGAACAACTTGCATCCCTGCTGGGAAATATTTCTGTTCAATTCTCTGCTCCATAAACATGAGGAAGCTAATAACTTTTTATGACATTTGGAAAGCTCTGATGGCATAAGAAAAAAGAGCAGTCTTCTGAGTGGTCCTAAATGAGGGACCCCGATGTTATTAAAGTCAACAACAAAGGCGCCGTAATTACATTTTCTATAGGAAATTCTATCCACCAATGGAGCCCGCTTCGACACAACCAATGTGTGCGTTGGAATGATAGACCAACATCTAACATCAAACTCTGAAATCTCAATACAGGGCTGATGATACATATTAGCACTTAATTGACAAAATACCGTAATTGCTTGAAATGTGAGAGAAAATATACTTCAAACCGTTTGCAATGAGAGTGTCCCTAATGACAGGGCAAATATTCGGGGAGAACTCTTGACATCATGGTAGGTCGAAAAGTTTCTGACGGAGAACACGTGATATACAGATGTAACCGTACAGGCTGTGAGCTGTAGAAAGCACAGTGTTGTAATTTAATTCAACAACTTATAGCCTTAAATGTAGAGAATTGACCATTACAAAGTTCACTGTTTCTTAAAACAACGTTTCTCCAACTGCAGACTTCAATCCGTCACGGCTCTGGCTTTGTAAGACATTTAGGAGTATTTCTGAATCAAAATGTCAACAAAATTCCCTCCAAGCAGGGTCACTACTAGGTCAATTTTGATTCTTTTAATACTAAGATCTAGGTACTTCCTAACAGACAGTCATATTTGCTTCCGGTTCATGACCGTTTCTGTTGCCAACAAGTTGGCTGATGCAGTTAGAACAAATCATGTGATTTGAATGATACACACTGAAAATTACAGAGGAATGCGTCTGAATGAGCAATTGTTCATCCAATATTTAAACTTACTAGAGCTAGATTCATCCAAGTGTAAACAGACAGATGACCACTAAATCTGCAGTCGTTTAATACGCCCCAAGAATATGGATCATGGGTAAGTCGCAATTAACAAAAGATTTTTTCGATAAGATATCGGTGAACAAATGAAAACTTCAGACATATTCAACAACAGGGGCCAACGACGAACGAAACAAGTAAGCGTTAACATTCAGTGGATATAAGATGCCAGCAATGAAAGCAAAGACGATGACCGATTGACTTCAGGTTACTGTCAACCATGGTAAGGCTAGCGAACCGTATCCTTGGTTTCTTAGGAGTGATTGAGACTCGACTTCAAAAATCGAGAAAAAAGAAAACAAATACGTGGATTAGGGGTAAAAAATTTAAATACCTGACAGAAGAATGTACGCCAGAAAAGCCTAACGGATTCTTGATCATCTGTCAATGGGGCGGTCCAGTTTGAAGTTAACGACTGCCGGGTGCACTTAACAAAGTTTATAAATAGCGAATACCGACTGAGGGATAGCACGTACCGGATTTGAAAATAAAAATAGATAATTAATCATTAAATAATAACGAAAATCGCCAGAATCAAGCGCGATTTACGGAGTCGCAAAACCAAACCAGCAAAACACAGTACGTCACCATCAAACACCGATTTCGACGTGTTGTCACCGATGACCGAAACAGTACCGCCAGTTTCAAAATGACGGCGGGAAACTCCCAAACCACGTAGCTCGTATGCGGTGTTTTAAAATCTCTGCTCCTATTTTATTTATTAAAAAGGAAACAAATCACCATCATTCTTTGAAATTTTCACAGAGTTTTTGCCGCATATACAGTTTTTCAGACTTGCTGTTGAATTATTTTCCATTTAAAAAATGAAGTGGGACAGGAAGTCTGGAACGTCACAAACCGAGAAACATGGTTTCGATGATTCACCGTTGATCGATATGTCTCTAGCGCTCTACCTGAATTATTTAATTTCATTTATAAAATATTTGTCGCGCAGAGCCGTTTGATTTCCTTCCGAGAATGATTGAACGCTTCTGACAAGTTTTGTCCAATGAGGCAATTTTAAGCAATAAAACGATAGAACCAAAATAATAAGTTGCCTGAGGTATAAGCTCTTCCCTTTTTTTTCAATTCAATATTGCATGATTGTAGAAAAGAGTACATCTTAATCGCGAAGTTTCAAATGTCTCGATTCGGTCGGGTTGTTCTTTTTTCTTTAAAGAAAACCAACTAAAAATCTCTTTGAAATCTTTGCAAATATTTTTACTGAGTGAAGAAAATTCACAAAAAAGTTTCAAAAAACATAAAGTCTCTTCTAAACAATAGAAATTTGCAACGCCGCAGTCAGTAATGCGTATTTTCTAGCTTTCACTGCTTTACTTGCGAAAAATAGAAGCAAAAAAGGGGCTTTGGACATAGACAGCCTTCCCCCCCCCCCCCACACCCACACTGCTGTGCTAAAGCCCGTGTCCCACGATCAAATGAACCTATCAAATACTCATCAAATGCAAAATGGCGACAGGTTTTCGCGCAAGTCCGCTATCAAATGTTAGCGGGCCGCCAAATGTTGATGAACCCGCCATCTTGCATTTGATGGGTTCATTTGATCGTGGGATACGGGCTTAAGGAAGAACGCCATATGAACATTCAAGAGTCAGGGCCGGATTTGGGGGGGGGGGGGGGGGCAAATTTTGAATTTTTTTTTTTAAATGTAGGTAGGTATAAAAAAAAATCGGACTCAAAAAAAAAATTACAAACGAGAAAACGCGACAAAATTTCTCATTTCCTGAGAGAATGGTAATATTTCTAATTTTGACGTCTTTCGGTGATATAAAAGGCAGCACCTTTAAATAGTCGAGTTAAGAGAGAAACCAAACACGTAGAGAGCAATGATGACGAGGACTTGAGATGAAAAGGAGAAGCCCGCGGCGCGGCGGTCGGCATGTAACATATATTAGCGCCTACAAGACTGCATGAATACTTCACGCATTGCATCAAACACTGTGCGGTCAGCAGCAGCAGCTGTCGGCGTGAAACGCATGGCGCCTACAAGACTGCATGAATACTTCACGCATTGCGCCAAATACAGTGCGGCGCGCCGGAAGTAACCACATTTATGTTTGTTCTTTCATAATTTTTTCGTTCAATACTTGTAAATGGAGAGACTTATTGTCCACACAGAGATCGGTTTACGGAACTTAACTTCCGCTGAAAGTTTCGAGAACTTTTGCTAGTATAGTGTTGACACGGCTTTCGCAAAAAATGTGTCCAACACGAGTAAACGCGTCTTATGCACCCCTCCCTCTCTGGCACGTGCACTTGATGGTTTTAATTGATGTTTCGGAACGAATGAGAAGGGGGTGGCAAAATTTAGGCGGCCCATGGGCGGCAAGTAGGTAAATCCGGAACTGTCGAGAGTTGCCAAATTTCCTACGATAAAATGTTTATTTTGGAGGAAAATTGTGAATATTTTTCCTCGAAATTTTCAGACAGTTTAGATCAAATTACAAACAAAATTATCTGAGAAATTGGCAGAAAAATATTCAAAAATGTTCCCGAAAATTAGCGATTTGTCAGAGGAAATTTGGCAACGCCTGAAGGCTCATACGGCGTTTTTCCTTAGCACGGCAGCATAGTGTGTCCCTGTTTTTCTGCTCCTTAAATTCACATCACTTTTAAATTTCAAGGAAGTGGAGGATGGTCGCACATAATGCTTTAAAACTCTCAATAAAATAAAGATAAGCTTCACTTGCCATCCCATCCGCAGCGTTGTCCTCTTCATTCTTCGTAGCAGCCGTGGATTCTAATAAATAGTCTAATAAAGTTACTTCCTTATACTATATATACGTTGTATGTACGCAGTCAAAATCTTGTAAGTTTACCACTAAACTTCACTTACCATGGCAAAATGAATGATTGAAAAAATTTATTGTTGCCGGTTTCGATCAACGATAGTGAAGCATTTGAGTATAACACTTCCGACGCTTGAACTCCATTTATTTTAAGAACGCCTTCAATATGGTGAGCGGCAACTGTCAATGCAGCAATGATGTGCGTGACAGTTGCATTGCGATTTGGTTTATTCTTTTAATAGAAGGCGTTTTTACGAGAGAAATCATCGCACTCTGTAGGAGCATTTAAGAAGTACAAACTCTCACAAGCAGATGCCACCCACCTCTTCCGTGGGACCCAAGAAAAAATGACGGCGCGTGGATGAGGGGGGAGGGGGGGGCTGGAAGCGGCCGCTTCCTACCTTCCTCCAAAGTTTTCAATCGTCGTAATTTTTTTTTTTTTTTTTTTTTTTTTTTTTTTAATTTCTTAAAGAACAATTGACGCCATTCTCTACCATGGATTGATTTCCGATGTTTTCATACATTTAGTAGATTAGTTTTACCTATTAAAAAGTTAAGTTGATGGTGGAATTTTGTGGAAAGACAGGAAATAGTGAGATCTGACAGTGAATGTAGGAATCACTCTTGGGGAAAAAAAGAGTGACACCATCTACTTGTTTAACAAATCGGAATTCAAAGTGAGCATTTTGACAGATTACTATTCTAAAAAGTCTAAGCACCAGGTCACTATCTATGAAAACAAAACCATGGATACAGCATCAACACTTAGAACGCTACCCGTAGGAGTTGACGCAGAGGCACAAATGCTTGGACCTCGTCTCTAAAGTACGTTTCATGGGATTTGTCCCAAGTTCGAATCGCAGGGATGAGACTTCTGGGCTTTTTCCCCATTAAACAAAACAAAAAAATTTCTTATTCTCTCTGAAGACTCTGCAAAGACTCTAGTTGGTACTGTGATGAGTATAGATTAACTTAATATTTTTCCCAACTTCGCAAAGGAGATTTTTCTCTGGGATAAATCCCATGAAATGTCCCGGGGAGACAAGGCCGTATACATCCTTATGAGAAAAATGAGATCAAGTTTGTTCATGATGTTTGAGTTGTTGAGGTGAATCTTCGCAGTTTTAGAACCATGTGAAACTGGTTTCAAATAATGAAATTTATTGACGTTGACTTTTTTCGACGAATTTGATTTGTGCAATGTGCCTAGTTGGTCCGGAGTTTCAGTTTAAATGTTAAAGCCTCTTTGAAAACAAAGGCAAAGCTACGACAGAAGTTTTGATTGATCAATATTGTCTATGAAAAAAGAAAATTTGTTGTAATTTTGCCGTTATTTTCAGATGATAAGTGCTAAGGGGCTAAAAATTTGATATTTACTACAGAGACATCCATCCTCATGGTCTGAATCTAATTTTCTGAAAATAATCCGAATAATTTTCATGGTTAATCATATATTCCAGCTACAATAGCTTGCAGAGGTAGAATGCCTGTTTCCACCTTGGCAAACCCTCCAATGATTGATTTCTTTTTTTTTTTTTTTTTTTTTTTTTTGCGCATCATGAGGGAAAATTTTAGTGACTATTTTTAAAACGATGAATAAAGAGAGATTAAAAATTGTGAGAGGTGAAATAAATAATAAATTTTACGTAAATAACCCCTATTACAAGGCAGTTGGTTTGACTCCTTTTGGTGTTTATTGTGCATCGGGGCTAACTTTCAACGTCCGCATGCTTGAGAGTAGAGTTGAGAAACTTTACAGGCTTCAGGAGGATAAAGCTCAGAAAATTTTTACAAATTTAAAAATATATTTATCACAATATTAATATAATTCCAAGGACAAAAGGAAAAAAAAGAATGAGGAATAATGAGAACAGTTCAAACATAATTACTAAGATATATAACTTCTAAAAACCATTTAATCTGATTCAAGAACTGTACATCAATACAGAGAACGTAAAGAGAAAATCGAAATCTTGCCAAGGAATAAAAGTAACGGAGAATTCATTGCTGATTTATTGGCATGACAGCTTGAATTTTCTGCAGCTCTCTTACTTTTAGTTAAGTCTCTTACAAAATTAGCTTAAACTTAACGCACATTTCATTAGGAGAAGGGAAATTAAAAAAAAAAAAAAAAAATACTACAAATAAATCACCGAACGTTCTGGAGTTTCGGCCTAATCTGAGCAGAGGATGGAGTAAGAAACGCAGGCTGAGGTTCCACTCGAGGAACTCCAAAAATTCTAGCCTTGTTAAATTTGCTCGAAAAGTTCCCGTTTCCAAAGTTGCCTCAAAAATTTAGATACAATAAAATAGAGAAATAAAACATAAAACTTTGGGGGATACAGTGGACTAAAAACAAAAGAGAAAAGTACAAACGTTGTAAAAAAAATTCAGGATTCAGTAAAAATTTGACTCCCAAGATTTCTAAATCAAGATTGCGTGTACGGTCAGTAAAAACTCAGGAGGATGCAGAAATTTTATGGGGAGGCATGAGCTTCCTGAATTTAACTTTTCAGTTTGAATAGAAAAAGAGGAAATAAATAAAAAAACCTACATGTAAATCAATATCCATGTACATACAAAGCACACACAGCTTGAGGGAGTATGTACGCATTCATGTTTGCCGTTTTTCGTTTAATTTAACTAACTATATAAGTCATCATCCCCGTCATCTTGAAACGAGGTTTGGTCCCCGCCTGTGCCTTGAGCAGCTGTCCCTTGTGCTGCTGTCGGGAATCTGCAACAAAAATAATCGTATTTTATAGCAATTAAATCAAACTGTAGGAGCTTTAGAAGTTACTGGTCCTGAAACCCAAAGCTATCAATTCATAGAACTGTTCGTTTTCAACATTTGTTGGATTTTTCAATTTTTTTAAAAAAAAAAAAATTCAGGACTACTTTTTAAGCACGCAATAAAATAATTTAGGACCGATTTCAGCACTTGCTCAAGGTCTATCGAGGCAGGTCAAAATTCGAAGAAATTCAAGAAGATGCATTCTTGCTAGCAGAAAAATAGTGATATGGAATTGGATGAGCCATATTCCTGGAAATTTGGCATAGAATTTTTCCTGATTCTCACAAGACGTTCAGGAAGTTTCGAATCAAAACAGTTCATTATTCTTTCAGCAGGGCAATTATTAATTCTTGCTTGAAGAGGCATAAATAAACTTGGAAAGCCTCCATTTCATCTTTAAGACGTCGAGTATCATTCTAGATTTTTCATCATTATCGAGTTTCTCAATAATTTCTTCAATGAATACTGAAAAATTGTCAACCTTTTGTTGATGTAAGAAAAAATTCTTGTTTTAAACTTGTTATTAATGTTTTCAGGATGGGTTTCTAACGTACATGGCCAAAGTTACCCGCGGTTTTTCAGAATCCTTCAGATCCTGGAAAATTTAATGAAAAATGATTTTTCATAGCCTTCTATTGATGCTGATGAAACATAAGTAATGAACATACCTGAAGTTATTTCCAAATCCTCTACTCTGTTGTAGAGTCTGTGCAAACATCTCGTACTTTCTGATATCGTTATCTGTGACCGACCGCCTGGCGAATTTCATCGCCTCTTCGAAATGGGCTCTAGTGATTTCTGGAACTGGGTCATCTTCGTCCATCTGAAAATCAACAAAACAAAATATAGTAATTTTACCAGACAGACATAAAGTTCCATTGCTACAGAATATTAGAGTTCTCATTCCAGGCCAAAAGTAAAAAAGCTTAGACAGTTGAAAAATAAAACTTTGGCGACTCGCAGCCTGAAATTCATCTTTAGATTACAGAAGTACGGTAACAGATTCAGTGTCAGACACAAATAACGCTCCTGGTGAGGGAAATTCTCGATTATGCAAAACAAAAATTGATATGAGTGCTTTCGCAAACTGTAAATGAAAATATATTTCGGTTATACAAACTAAATGATTCTAGGATTCTTGAAATGTCCGATTAAGGAGTAGGTATCTGATCACATGAAATATTATAAATGAGGTACATACGTCCATTGCTCCTTGTTGTTGATTGGTTGCACGTTCCCGTTCCCTCTTGATTTCTGCTTCAATGCACTGCCTAATGGCAAGTTTGCAAGCCCGCTGACACACCTCCGTCAGATCAGCACCCGAAAAACCGTGGGTAACTTTGGCTATGTACGTTAGATCCACATCCTGAAAACATTAACACAAGTTTAAAACAAGAATTCTTTCTAACATCAACAAAAGGTTAACAATTTCGAAGGGAAAGGTTTTTAACTTTGACAAGAACAAAACTTGGAGTCTAGGAAAATTAACATGTTGAATGAGAGTAGTTTGTGACATTGCTTGATGTTATTTTAAAAGAGTACAAATTTCTGGCATGAATTGAAGGGCAAGAAGTGAATTTCCGACCTCGCCAGAGTGTTCATCATAATATTTTGGCCAATTCTCATCAAATAAAGCTCTCATTTTGGTTCCAGCTAAAGTTTGCAACAGGCTCATGAAAAAAATCTGAATACATATTTATATTTTTCCGTAAAGGGCGCTTTTGATCGAACGAAGCAAAAAAAAAAAGTAACATGACAGTAAAACATAACTTACACCAGCAACAGGTGACTTTCTTAAGTTGCTCTTGAAAATAGCTTCACGCGATTTCTCATCAGGCAGTGGAATATAAATTAGCTGATCTAATCGTCCCGGTCTGAGGATTGCAGGGTCAATAATGTCTGTAGAAGGAAATAAAAATAGTTAGCAAAAATAAGTAGTAAATATACTTTAACTTCTCCATCAGTGAGCCACTGTTAGACATCATTAGAGTGAGAAAGGCAAATCAATTCTTTCCTACACCAATTGAAACATTTGGCTCTCTTTGTCTGATTGTTTTTGATGATTACAACAAGGAGAAAAGTTGACTCTTAAGAGCAGAAAATTAAGGTGGTCAAAAACTCGCCTTTTTAGGAGTCATTTGGTTTTTATTGAATAATATTGAAAATAAAACTATCTATGCATACCGGGCCTATTCGTAGCTCCAATGATGAAGACATTCTTCTTAGCGCCCATACCATCCATTTCAGTTAGGATCTGATTGATGACACGATCGGCCGCACCACCTGCATCTCCTACATTACCACCTCTTGATTTGGCAATAGAATCTAACTCATCGAAGAATAATACGCAGGGAGCAGCTGCGCGTGCCTGTAAAATAAAATCATGCAGCATTTAGTTTCAAGTTAAAATATTATTACGTAAACTGATTTATATTTACGCTTAAGAGAGGTTTTTTGTCCAAATTTGAGAAAAAGCAGAGTCAGGAGATGCTCTCTTTTTATATTTTTAAGCATGTTTAAATAATTTGGGAGGACTTACTGATTCTCACTTTTAAGTAAAATTTATGAGAGCTGTATTATTTGTTCTGGTCGGGCCAGTTTTAACATAAGCTGTCCATCCAAACTGGAAGTTTTGAAAAGTGCATGAACGTGCAGTATTTTATCCATGGCTGAATCCCAAAAATGCGAATCTCAATGAGTTTATCTGCATGACAATTTGGGGGGAAAACAGCTGTATCTGTCTCAGGCTAAGACATGTCTTTTTACCATCCTTTGTTGATAAAGCTTTGGAGTATTTTGTTCCAGACCAGATTGCGAACTATAATCCTATGATGATCAAATCAATTCAATAGACGAGTGAGTGGTTCTTTCTTTTATTTTTCAAATTCACCTAGGTTTCCATTGTAAATGTTTGCATCCAATTGAAAGAGGAAAAGGGTAGATATTGAAGTATCCAAATCTTACCTTATCGAAAATATCTCTGACGTTAGCCTCTGATTCACCAAACCACATGGTGAGTAACTCGGGTCCTTTGACTGAGATGAAGTTGGCCTGACATTCGTTGGCTATGGCTTTGGCCAACAAAGTCTTACCACAACCTGGTGGTCCATAGAACAACACACCGCGAGACGGCTGCATACCGAACTTTAAGAACTTGTCAGGATGTTCAACAGGGTACTGAAAATCAGAAACATTCATGAGTAAAACTAAAGCCCAGCATTAAACTTACAATCACATGCAAATTTGAAAAACAATATTAATTGCTACATTTCCTCGGTCCAGAGTGCGATACAATGAAAGACCTTTTGGAGACAGAGCAAATGCTAGAGCTTAAATTTATGAGAAGTGATGTCAGAATTTAACATGGAAAGATCAGTAGAGGTCAAATGTACTTGAACTGATTTTTTTGAGACCTTAAAACCCCCCAAAAAAGGATGTAATTGTAAGTAGCATGTTATAAATTTGAGAAAGACGCTGACTGCAAAACAAAAGAAATTACCTGCACCAACTCTTGGAGTTCCCGCTTGACATTCTCCAGACCTCCGATGTCTTCCCAAGTGACGTTGGGGACTTCAACGACAGTCTCACGCAGAGCGCTTGGCGAGCTCTTGCTCATCGCATACCTAAAGTTCTCCATGGTAACGGCCAAAGAGTTCAAGACTTCGGCGTCAATTTGATCGTCTTCCAAGTCAATAAGATCCATTTTCTCTCTGATCTGTTGAAGAGCTGCCTCTGAGCAGAGGGACGCCAAATCAGCACCCACATGACCATGAGTTTCCGCTGCGATCTAAAATAAACAATTAAAACCATTATTACCAATGAGAATAAGTAATCATGCAGCCTCCAAAAAATAATATTTATTTCAAATATTGTGGATGAATAAGCATTTTAATCAGTAATATTTAGACAAATAATAATTCTTCATTTTATGAAATTTCTTTTTTCTAATTTTTCGGGATCTTAACTGACTTCTAGCAATACACAATCGACAAGTTAGTGATCATCAATAGGAAAAAGGACCTCATTGAATCTAAAGGACAAAATGCAAAATCAAGTACCTGGCAGCATTGCTTAGGACAATACTACACAAACAATTGAGCACGATAAATATCCAAAAATTTTAAACCACAGCAAAGAGTTTATTGTTGGAAATTCCTGGTTTAAAAAAGACATTCAGAGAAAAACCGATTTTTAGTTTAAATCTATCTTAGGCCTTCCTGTTTTTACAGGAGGTTTTCGTGGGATTTGCCCCAGTGAAGTCTCGCTTGCAAAGTTGGGAAAAATACTGTGTTAGTGGATATTCATCCCAGTCCCAAAAGCAAGAAAAAGAGACAAAAAAAAGAAGAAAATTACCTGTTCTAGGTCAACGTCATCGGCCAATTTCATATTCTTGGTGTGAATACGCAGGATTTCTAGACGGCCAGTTGCGTCTGGAATACCAATATCGATTTCACGGTCGAATCTGCCAAATCTACGCAACGCAGCATCGATGGAGTTAGGACGATTTGTGGCTGCCATAACAATGATGTGAGAATTTTGCTTTAAGCCATCCATGAGTGTCAGAAGCTGCGAGACGATCCTCCTCTCAACTTCACCATGAGTCTTGTAAAACAAAAAAAAATTGATTAAAAAGAGAACTAAATTACGTAATAATGCAGTGCCCAAACAGCCGAACATCAAATGTTGAGGAAAAATGTTGTATTTTTACTGTGCAAGTCTGGTTTTTTTCATTTATCATAGTTTATTCTCTTTCAATTCTGTAATTACAAAATTCAGCACCAGCTGACCATTATTTTAGCAGATATTATTTTCTTTTGTTTACCAACTGACAGTTTGAATACAAAATTAAACTCCTGGAATAGTATGGTATCTTTGATACTCAATTGAATCATATGAAAGACAACAAGTGAAAATTTGATTTACTCTCCTAAATACTTATAAATAATAGTACTTAAAGATGTGAACTTACCTTTTCTCTTTTGGGCGCAATAGCGTCTAATTCATCGATAAAGATGATAGCTGGAGCATGTTTGTCTGCCTCTTCAAAAGCTTTGCGCAAATTGCTCTCAGATTCACCGGCTAATTTACTCATAATTTCCGGACCTAGAAAAAAAATAAGAAAATTGTTTAAGCTGCAGTTTCTTGCTGATTACAAATTCAATCTGCAGTCCACAGACAATCCACTTAGATGCAGTAGAATTTTTCAGGACAAATTGAAAATCAAATGATGATTGAGATACTGAAAACTATTGCTCTCTTCCATGCGACAATGAATATCCTCCATTTAGAGGCTTTGCACATTTCTGTTTCACATTGACAGATTTTGATTCTGTAGGCACCACAATATTTACACAAAATTCAGGGAGTATATGACACATACTAAAAGGAACTGAAAAAAATTTCATTACATTAATGGGAATAAAAATTTTTTCCAACAGATTAAAAAGGTGCTATCAAACGTTGATATTTCTTACTAAATTTTAAAAATAAAATTGATCTCTTAAGAATTTAACTAAATTTTGAATCTAAAGTATTATACGTGATGGAGCAAGGAAAAAGACAATTCAGAATAGAAGAAAAATAGAAATGCTTACCATTAATGAGGAAAAAGAATGCACCGGTTTCATTAGCAACAGCACGGGCGATGAGTGTTTTTCCGGTACCCGGTGGGCCATACAACAAAATACCACGCGGTGGCTTCACTCCTATAGCTTTGAAAAGAGAAGGATGACGCAACGGCAACTCAACCATTTCTTTAATTTGAGCTAGTTGCTTCCTGCAACCTCCAATGTCATCGTAACCTACAGCACTGGACGCTTCTTCCTCTTCCTGCAGAAGGATTTGTATAGTTAAAATAAGAGAAAAAAAGATGATTCATTTAAAACAATCAATTTTTAACTCTGAGCAATAATAAAAAATTCCTAGTATATTTGTTAAAGATTAATTCTTACCTAAAATACAGCAGTACAAAACGTAGGCTGGGGATTTTTCATCACAAACTTGATATAAAGCTTTCACACTTTAACCTTTCTTGAATGAGCAAGGCCAAGTGAAACTTAAGTGATAATCAAAAAGGGTCATCCTCAAATCGATGGTAGACGAAAAAAAAGAAAAAGGAAAAAAATCTTAGCTGGGCATCTCGTCATATTTGATTTACATTTTATCGGAGGCATTTTGCGTTCGAAACTTTACAAAAGAGAATTGAAACCACTTAGAAATCTTTGCACAAGGTGAAAGGCATTATCTTTGAAGTTATTCAAAGAGTCATATATCTCGTTCCTATACCTGCCCACAACTGCAGTTATGATCTCACTTTTCTTGAGACTGGGTGGGTATCGGTATTTCAGTATTTACGATAATTTCACAATGATTAACGGCGTAATTCATCATCACTCAGCACAGCAGTAGGAACAATTCATCACCATTTTTTTTGAAGATTTTTGACTCCTTCAATGATCTAATTTTTACTGGAATGGAACCTTCCAAAACTCTACTAAGATGATTTATTAAGATGATTTTCCTAAAATTAATTATTAAGAAGATTGTAAGAAAGAAAATGAAAGCTTTTTTACATCAATTGAGGCTTTTTGTCTTCGTTTTTATCCTCACCGAGAATTTTTAAAGTACACACACACACACACACACACATACCAAAAGAAAAAAAGAAGAAAAAAATAATGATCTGAGTTTGAAAATGTCAATTGTTAATGAGCAAGTTCCAAAGATTTTAACAGGAGTTCTAAGTTTGAGATTTGTGAAAAATTGGTTGCTAAATCAGCGTGGTTAAACCATCCATAAATAGGTGCATACATAAAAAAATCTGATCAAATTTGACAAACTCAACATACCTCACGCTTGACAGCATCACCCTCAAAGTGGATCACTGTGTCCGGGGCAACAATACAGTAGGGTGAAGGGTCTGTTTCGACAACCTTGAATTCTACAGCTCGCATACCACCACGGCAAATGAATGAATCATCCTTGTAAATTGGACGGTAAGCCTCCAAGAAATATGGTTTAAGATAGACTTCAAACAGGTTGCTGTAAAACAGAAACACAGAGATTGAGTTGCTGAAAGCAGGTATGTGCATACGTTGGAAATCATTCATCGAAAGAGGACAATCAATTTCCTAAAAGTATTCCACGGCCCGAATTTTCCTCAGAGATTTATTCAATTTTTATCTAGAATTAGAAATGTGTCTTTAAGGATTAAGATAAAATACTACTAAGATATTGTGAATGACTCTCTTTCACAGTAACTGCTGCCAACAGAAAAAACCACAACCAGAGGTGATTTAAAATTAAAGTACTACTGGATACCAAAAAGTGCCTCAAGTAATTTTTAAATGGGTCCCTTGAAACAAGGAGTGAGGTTATTAAGTAGAGGGGAAGTTTCTGTCACTTTATTGGATAACGCTTGAAAACTGAGGGGGAAAAATTGGAAAGCACCTGCTTACAAAATCTTTTTTATTTCTACAGCAAGGTAATTAAAGTGAGCAAATTTAAACTTAAACACATACGAACACCTCTAAGCAGCAGTTTTTCGGGTGCAGCTTCTCCTCTCTTTAGGTGAACAACATTTTGCAGTAGAGAACAAAGTTTGAAGGAAAGATGGAAGTCAACTTGTTCCCTGACAAGAAAGCAGAATTCTCCATAAAAATTAATGTGAAATTTTGAGAACACGCCATTGACACATTTCCTTGTCCAAAATAGATATTTGCTTTCCTGAGATCAATCTACTACATGAGCTGTTGCTTTGAAAATGAAGAGAAATACCTCACTAACTTGTGACAGGCTTTACAACATTAGTACAACAAATTTGGTTTACCATGGCTAACTGCAGCTCAAATGAAGCACAGCCCTGTTTACATAAGCTTTTACTTTAAGTATGTTAAAACGAAACTTTACTCACCCGGAAATTCCTGTGATGGTATCATCGTAGGGCAAAACATGGATACGTTTTCCATACTTAACATCTGGACAAGGCTGGACGGAAACGACATCAGCCAGACGTACGCGCAGGTTATTCCGCACGACACGGTTCATGCGGATTTTTTCGAATGGACAAGTTTCATCTGCAAGAACGATGCACACAGTTTCTTTCCTGCGCTTGCCTTTAATCAGAACTGTATCACCTCGGAAGAGCTGGAGTTCATCCATTTTTGCCTGAACAAAAAGAAGAAAAAAACATTGATCAAGTTGATTCTTTGCTCAACATCTGAAGTAAATCGATATATGTGGAAATTGCGTTTTTTTCGAGAGCTTCTGCAGATTACAAAATTATGAACTCTTAAATGAGGCCATTATGTCAACTTCCAAAAAATATTTCTTCCTCATTTTGTTCTGTTAAAGCTATGCAAAAAGCTATCCAATGATTTTTATTCACGAGGTTCTTTTTCATGGTACCACAGCTGTATTTTCAAACACAAAAAGAGAGCACTTATGCCAGTGCATTAGCTACGCTACATGGTTTTCCAGAGAAGAGAAAAAAATGGCAGAAAAGGGACAAATCAACATTGTTTGAGCCAGAAGCCAAATTAAATCGGTAAGAGAATTAAAGAGCACCACAAGAAATAGTAGTTGAAGTTCATTTGACAAGAGCTAAGCCAGCAAAAATTCATGAGTTCAAGATTTGAGAGAGGTATAAATGAAAAAAACTGTTAATAAAAAACCAGTTTCCTCATCTCACTATGGGCCTTGTTCTCAAGGTCATCATTACTTCCAGCTTAGAGAGGCAGGGTTTTGTAAAGCTACAGTATACTAGATTTTTTGGAAGTGGTCTTAGAATGATGGAATTCAAAGGAAAAATTAATTGAAATTTTTTTCCTTGGACCCTGCTACCTTGAAACCTTGATCTTTGAGTAAACTTAGATACTTGAGAGCTGCTCTATTTACTAAAAGATCCGGCAAAATTTATACGTAGTTAATTCTTTGTTATACCTGAGAATTTAAGCCAATTCTTCCATTGGAATGATGAAATGTATAAGAGGGATAGGTAGGCATGCATGCATTACGAAGATGAAATGCATTAAAACAGGGAATCTCATTGTTCCAATTTGAGGAGAAGTCTACAGATTTATTCATTGACGGACACCTCAATCATATGATTATAAAAGACAAATTTTGGAACTTGGCTGAGAATTTTCTCCCCTCTCCCCTTCCCCTAGTTAAGTATTTCTTTTGCTGGAAACTGCTGTGATAACCTGTCAACATTTTCTCATGTTTTTGCCTTAAATTTTCAATTTTCATTTCAATTTCAGACTAGTTATTAGGGATGGCTGGATTTTGTACATTTTTCACTTTTTCACTCCTATCATCCAGTCATCACCAAATAAAATTAATGACTAGGCTTGCAACTGATAGCTCCACTGATTATAGCCGGCCAATCGCGTATAGACTTGAAGTCTCACCACCCGTGACGTCATCAAGTCTACGAAAGCATGAGCTGCCCAATATTCTTGGTCCATTCCATCCCTGACCCGTATGTACATGCATTACACCCTCAAGCCCTTCTGGCGTATTTTAGCTATAAAGTGTGACTCTCATGTATATTTAACTTTTCTAAATTCAATACACAATTTTCTTTCGGCCTCTGAAATTCAACTTTTTATTTCGCTCTCCCACAATCTTCATCCAATGGTTTTCCAAATCTAAACTATGACATATATAAAAATTTGAGCCTTCAGGGAAGATGACTTCTAGAAACTTCTTTTACCGCTTGGTTAAAACGTAATTTGTTACCTTAAGAGAGTAAATTTTGTAAAAACACTACGGGAAAATTTTTCAATAAAGCAATAGTCCAGAGAAAAATCTATTAATATCTACTGTGAAGTGAACCACTTACGTTCCCCATGGTTTATGACTAGGTAACACAATGTGAAAGCACAAAATTATAAGGTTGAGTTTGAAAAGTTTCTTAGACCCCTTAAAAGATAGACATGTTCCAGAAAATATAAGTCAATCACTGATGGAGTGACACTCTTTTCAAGTTGAATAAATCTCTTGGTAGCAAAATTTTGGAAAAGTGCATTGGGGTAATTTGAGGGCGAGTGTTTTTCCTTGTTCCCTTTTGAAATGAATGGTTATTATATGGAGAGGCAGAATACTGAACCATCACAAAGAATGAATGAAGAAGACAGATCTTAAAATAGATCTCAAGGCAATTCATTCTTTCACAGCTGAAGGCCTTGAAAAGAGGTTAATCATCCATGTGAACATAATCTTTGGCGAATGGAGTTCTAACTTACTTTGGATCATTTACAGGGTGAGACACTCTCAGAACATGCAGCCCCTGTTTCATGAAAAATGGGAAAGCTGGCTAACATTTGTGTAAAAAATCACATGGATTATTATTATTTTAATTTAATTTATTTTTTTAAGGGAATCCGCCAAAACAGAAATAGAGAAAAAATAAAAAGAGGTCATCTCTTGGCAAATTTGGAGAAAAAAGGGGTTTTTAAAATGGGAGGGCTGGAAATGTTTGGGATCCCTGCCTAGAGCGGAAAGTTTGAGTATGGGGGTGGCCACTCTTGGAGAAAAGGTATGCTTCTACTTTACGGCCTTACCTCAATGAGCTTTTCTAGAGCTTGAACGTTTATGAAAGGCAAAATCACTACCAAACACCACCAGGATTCTTGCAAAATTTAAGATAGGAAACAACAGATACATTGTTAATTTCCTCATACATCACAAAACCCTCCCAAATAAAGTATCTTACCTACTTCATTTCTTGGTCCTGATATATAAATAGCTCATTGATATATGGTTGGCTGATTTTTGACTACTCATTGTGCTTAACTATAGTTTGCAGTTTTCCCAGCTACCAATTGGCATGCTACAATGCAATCAGGATGAAAAAATGTAATAGAAGAAACCCCAGAGATAATGTTAGAATGTGATGCCAAGTTTGCACACACATCTACAGCTGAGCTACTTAGAGTGGTTCCTACAAGGTAAGTAAGCCTTGGTCAACTCATTTCATTTGGTAACACGTGAGATGTGATAAACTGAGATGCTTCTAGTTACTCTTACTGCTCGTACACATTGCACATTAGATGAGCCCTTGCCCTAAAACTCTCATCAGCTCTGCTGAGGGCAGCAATGTTTTGAAGAAAAAGACTAAACAATGTCACAGTAGCTGCTGATGCAACTATAAACAATTTTGATTGCCATGTTGCCGAATCAGGCTAGTATTTCTTCACATTATACAATTTTTGAAAGCGACCGATCATGGTGCGGTCAAGGTTTTCACACCTCTGCGAGGTTTCCTTTGATTTCTAGGATAATGAATCCTCCCACTTATAGAAATAGCTCCTCTTCTGAGACCCTTTTTTAAGACATTTCAAGGAATTCTTCCTTTCTGTCTGAACATACTTTTCAGCCGTACACATTCATTTAACACCTACAATGTTCCTTCGAGTCACAATGTCGTCATATTTAAAAACTCGGACATATTGACCCAAAAAAGTTACCTGAGATAAAGCAACAACAGAGTTGTCGTCGTTCACGGTTTCTTCAACCAATAATCTATTTGGCCTGTCCTTCTTCTTCAAGATTGCTGTGGACAAATCTTCAGACCTGTAGAAAAGAAAATGAAGGGAAAATTAGAAATGGAAAACATTACAGCCAGAATGACTGAGTCAAGTTCACAAGTAGAGCCAGAACTCTGGATCCAACTAGACATTGAAGTCCACGCCTACTGAGTTTGTGAGCTATCAAGGTGCATCTTTTGTTATACCACTGAACTGGGAAACCTCTTCGGTGTGGATGCTAGGTGACAAACTAGACCCAAAAAACTTTGGCAACATAGGTATTTCACGTTGCATTAAAAGATATTAAAGAGTTATTGTAAAAAAATGAAGATTACCTTACAAAAAAAAATTGAACGACTTCGGGATAAAAATATTTCCAGTGAAACTCCCTTCAAACGTACAAAACATAGAAGAATAAATTTGGTTGAAAAATAAAAAAAAAAAAAAAAAAACACTCTGTCCTCTAATAAAAAGAGGTATATTAACAGAGAATTTAACGATCTCATGCATTGTTCTATGTCCTGACATGGAGCAAAAAGATGTAACTTTCAGACTTTCACTGGTAAGAGTGTGATAGCAAGCACCAGAGAAAGCTTCATAGAGTTTTGAAGTACCTAATTTCAGAAAAGCATGAAAAAAAAGAGGATTGATAAACTTCATTTGTGTGAAGCCTATCTTAATATGATCTTACTTTCCTTTCAACTACCTCGTAAATTAGAGGAAGAAAACAAGGAAAAATTGATATTGACTGGCTGGATGAAAGTGCACAAAGGTGCTTTGTCATTCTAACCTCCAATTTATAATTCATTATCAACAAAGAGAAATTTCACTTTGGAAAAGTTACATTCACACCTAGAAAATCTAGAGCTGAGGAACAGAGGATCCAGGGAGAAAAATGAACTCAATTTTGGGGGAGGCCTCTGATATTTAGAGATAATATAAAATTCCTTTGTTAAGTACGGCATGAGGACATCTGATTAGCTTCCAGAAGCTACCGAGACAAAGTGAGAAGACTGAAAACTTTGAAAATTGCACACAGTTCTTTCCATATTAGTGAACAGAGGAAAATGCAGTTTTTTCCGAGCGTATTCAATTCCGGAAAAAAATTTGAGCAAAAAATGAATAAAGGAACTGATATCAGGAAGAGCAGTCTTCCTGATTAGAGACCGTATCAGACATGGGAAGTGGAGGTGCATTGAAATGGAAAATAAGAAATCTCTGAAGAAGCCGGGCTGAGCCTAGGGCCCATTGAATCCTCAGTGATTTGATTAGCGTTTTAAGGTAGATAGAATTCTGGTTAAAATTATAAAAACGAGGAATTGAGGATAGGCCACTTTACAAGTGACTGGATGAATTTGAAGGATTGGTTAGAAAATAAACAGAGACCGACAGTTGTGTTAACGATGATAGCGGTGAAAATACGACACTTACCCCTTTGGTTCACCCATTTCTTAAAGCACGATGATTGAAACTTGGTAATAATTTGGAAATGAACTTCACAAAGAAATTTTTTAACAATTAATTAATGTATATAGACCTCTGGTTGCCCACGAACTTCGACGGCACGCACTCACACAACGGTCAGAAAATGGCCTGAGAAAGAGTGTGTGGTGGTGGGGGGTATGCACGAATCATCAGATGCTACGTAACGCGGCCAAACTGGCGCGAAATTTGAATTTCGCCAACAAGGACTTACCGCGACCGGTGGCTTAAAAGTTTTGCTACAACATTTATTTAATTTATAGCGAATTCCTTTCGCGTTGTTATTCCGAAAATATTTTATTTATAATAAGACGAACACTTGAGAATATGAGCTAAATAGAGGGTCGTGATGCAACCTCTTGGAAATGTTTCTTCACTTGACAATAATAAATGAGTCACCTCATTTGCCAGAGAATATTTTATTACTTATAGGTATGTACCTGAATAAATGCATGCTGATTAAAATCAACTTACTTTTCCCTGGGTTACCCCGATTATTCTTCCGCTGTTGGAAAACAAAAGGAGAAGAAAATCGATCACTCATGCTCGATAAAATGAAAATCGAAAATCTTAATAAAATCATTTTCTTGAAATATTTAAGAAATAAATTAATCTTTGACTGATTTTCTGAATTATTGCATTGATTGCTGTTTTATTGTTTGATTTCTGCAACTTATACAATTATGAAAAAAACTGACTGCACAATAATGGCTTGCAGCAAAACATATAAGTGCATCCAATTTAATGTTTCATAATCTCTCGCACTCATTTGATTTTTTTAATTTAGAGCTATAATCAAAATATCTCATTGAAATATTCAGTGAATCTTTTAAATAAGTGAGGAAAATTCACAGAGAAGTATAGGGAAAAAAAGGAGTGGTTTTGTAACGTTCCAACAGGAGAGATTCCAACAGGAGAGATACGTTTATGACTCAAGCCATTGGTATATCCCCTTATAGAGAACTAAAATAATTGAAACTGTTTTAATTAAGTTCCAAGTTTTTATTGTGTTGTTGACTGCTAAACCCCCTAATTCAAAGGACCAATAACTTCCATTGTAAAATCGTAAAAAAAAAAAAAAAAGGATCACCATCAAGGACAGATTTACCGATCTACTGCCTAAAGCTAAGAAAACTTGTTCACCCCTAAGTTTTGATAGTGATGGCCTCTTTTTCTTTCATTCTTTAATTTTCATTGATTCAACATCTGGGCATAATGAGCTAAGGAGGAATAAAAATTCATCACTTTTCAAACTTGGGTAAATAGTTAGGAGTTTGGGTCGCATACTCATACAAATTGAGGAGGTAGGTATGTCAAGGTTGTGACAAAGTTTGAGGAATGAAACAGATTTTTAGCGGACTTAAATTTTATTGTCTTCTGGTCTCCTGCGTATAATTTTGATGAAAATAATAGTAATAAAGCTTAAATGCAAAATCTTTCTGAGCGATTTCTTGAAATTTTACTTCTTTGAGTAAACATCCATTATTGATTCCATAATTTCCCACAGGGTCTCGTTTAAGAGGTCATTCACAAATACCTGCAAAGTAAAAATAATGCAAAATTATAGACTAAAAATTTAATGGGTGCTTGAAGAACTCATTTTTTTCAACAGAACAAAATGATAAAAATAAATATTTACAGAAAAATAGTTTGATTGTAACTTGAGTACCTATTGCAATTTTCGTACTATTTTTCCTTTCTTCAAAATCAGAAGAATGTGAGCCCAGCATTACTTTAGCATCCAGTTAAGTAAGCATATTGACCGTCTACAAAAGCAGGAACTTGCTCCTTAAAGAAAATTGTTCAAAAACTGACTGACAAAAAAAATTGGAATCTAAATTTTTAACTTAGAATACTTTTTTGTGCTTGTGCAGTCTCAAGAATAAAAAATCTGAGTTTTAGAGAAAACTATCAGAAGAATTTTTATGTGAAAATACAATTGCCTAAAGACATCTTAAACAGTCACACAGATATATTGACATGGAGTTATTTAACAGATACTCACACTATACCATGTCCGCTCTGTTTCATCGGTGCATGGCACTTGGATACCGTAGACTTGCATGGCTAGATTTAGGCATGCTACCGCAATGTGCTGTGGTTTATGATACAGCACAACCGAGCTGTGGTGAAAATCCTGAAACAATGAGGGAATAGATATACAAGGATAAGTTGTAGCCATTGATGATCAGTAAATCCGTCATTCTTAAAAAGGGTCCAGCGCCAGAAATAAAAACAGGAAAGAAACAATTGTAACGGTCATAATCAACCTATATTTGAACCTCAGAACTCAGAAAATATTCATGAAAGTATAGTGAGGCAATTCAAAATGGGATTACCATTATTTCTGAGTAGTTCTCTACTTTGAAACAATAAAAAAGAAAAAGAACACATTAGGGCCTTTCAGTATTTTTGAGAATGAATGAATGAATCTCTACATTTTTCTCATTTGAAATCAATATTCCTGAATAAATCCTGATTTCTGGGCTCGTCATTTAGGTGGCACATCATCCAGCTTGGTCTCATGTTTTTGAATTGTATCATCTACGAGAGTCAATGAAATTGAAATTTTTGCCAACACCTCTGTAAAACTCCACAGCTTTAGCCCTTCAGCCTTGCTTTGTGTCTAAGTTGATTAAGTAGGTACATACAAAAAACTCTGCAAACATACAAATTTTGATAATTAATCCTCCAGTTTCTTAGGAGTTTGGATATACATTAGTAATATTTTCATACTATGCTATTTCAAGTTTTTTCCAAAAAATAAAAGGTTGGGGAAAAAATTGCAAAATCACGTATCTCTGTATGCAGCTTTGTAGACCTCCAGACCTCCTCCTGTCATACTTTATTTTTTCTTTGGAAAACCAGACAACACAATTTCTTGAAAACTTTCTTGATTTATCTTTTCTATTAGCATAATATTCTGTATACATATCAAGTTATGAAGTTGGCTTGCTGCCTTTCAAAAAAATAAAATAAGCCTGCCTTTTGAAACTTTGAGACACCACCATGGAAAAACATCGTTTTACACTTCGGTCACCATGGTTCCGCAAAATTATGTACTTGAAATAAAGGAATCAAAGCCTTTCAAATTAGCACCAAGGAAAAGGCAAAACCAGCATACTTGCAGAAAAGCATAGGCTGCTTCGATCAAGGGTGTTTCGCGCCAGTCTGAGGGTGATAACCATCCTTGGAGCGACTTGTAGAAGTGGAGTAGATACTTATGTGGGTGGACGTGGGTCACTTCGAATCGGACCATGCGCATGAGCAGCAACTCTGCTTGAACAATTGCATCTCGCATGCTCCAATATTCATCATTCAGATCCAGCGGTGGCGAGCCCCTGTGAAGGGTGTTGTTGGCCACATTTATCACATCCCTGATCTTCACGGCATCATCTTTCGTTTTTCCAGCAATGTATAATGAAGTTGCAGCTATCAACTGAGAATGAGAAAAAAAATCGTAGTCCAGATCAATTTCACGGAATTTCTCTTTTTGTTACACACAGAGGGATCATGCAGAAGAATTGCAAAGGACCTTGACCAAAATTGGTCGTTTCAGCCAATCTTGACTTTCGAAAAATTTACAGGGTTGATGGAGAATAAATTGTAGCGCCCAAAACAATCACGATTTTTGGAAACGAATTATTAGGAGGGAGGGGGTCAAAATTCCAACTCAAGAGAGGCATATAAACAGTAGAGAGATGATCTTGGTCTTAAAACTTACGGTGAACCATCAGCTTTTAGCTGATCATAACAAAACTGCTCTGTTTTTAAATTTAATCCATTGTTGCCTTGTTGCTGTAGCTCAAAATATCAGCTTTTTATATTTTGAGCTGAGGCATTAAGGGAGTTACATACATAAAAACAAAACTAAATGTTTATAAACGTAGACCATGGTACCTAGAATGCTTAAATTGCTTCAATTCCTACTATTTCCCTTATTCTTCCTCGTCACAGCGAAAAAATCTCTGACGCAGGCACCAGATATTTTCATAATTTCTGTAAGAATTTCTTGGGGGAAATCTTGATTTACTTCAGGAATTTACGAAGGATTATAAATTTTATTGCCTCTCCCTGGGTAATTGACCAAAATTGTGTTTATATACTTTCCCACATCATTTTTAGAGAAAATCATCTCCTAACAGTGATAAAATCAGGATAAATGAAAAATACTGAATGGATAACCAGGGTCCAAAGTTTCAAATTTCATTTTTTTTTGTTGATAACAGATAATTTCATTGCTCGAAACTACTCTGAAAATTTCGTAAAAACACGTTAATGTGTTACTCTTTTAAAAAAGTACAGAAGGAAGCAGCTTCGAAACACTGCAATGGAGAAACTTGTTTTTGTAGAATAACCATACATTTTTTACTCTATAGTGCATTTTTCAGGCTTTCATGAGCTGGTGTTTGCATACATGAATTAAGAAATAAATAAAAATAGAACTCACGTAAACATCATATGAGCTCAATTCCGCTTTCTTGAAGAATCTATGAAATATTGTGGCAGCAGTTGCAATGGTCAAAGGTTGCATGTTCAGTTTGTAACCTGAAATTCATTTAAAAAATAAAATTAGGAAAAAAATAGCATCTGAATTTATTCTGCAAAAATTCATTGTTTCCTGATCAAGTCTTGCAAGTAAGACGTATGTAAAACTTCATGCTGGTCATTTGAAGAAAAAAAATTGAGTGGAATCAACTATTAGAATCATTTTTTTACAACTAATCAGATGAAGGAGATATTCTGAGTTGGGTATGTATCAAAACAACACATTCAAATCATCCTGTCCTATCAAAATTTTATGATCATGATTAGTTTGGTTCCAAAACCTCGTTCCAATTTATTTATTTTTCTTGTCTCCAAGTATTCTATCACAAGAAAATTAGCAACCCTTCATCTTTTGTATTTTTGGAATGAATATGTAATCCCACAAGAAACTCATACTACAAATGCTATGCTGAGCGTTGAGGTCACAAGAAAAATACAAATTGAGTTGGCACGAATAGGCGGGACATTCTTGTTTTATGCAGCAAAGCAACGTATGAAAATAATTTGTACAATACAAGGTCAAACTGACACATCTTAATTATTACTTGTGAAAAATGGATCAAAATAATAGGAAACAAATACATGAAAAGATTATTCTTTGCACCAGGAAGGCTAAAAATGTTCAATTTGAGATGATATTGGGAGATGGAGCTATTTTTTGGGGGCAAGACTTACGAATTAGTTAATGAGAAAGGGGAGATCAAGTACTGAATGGAATATTTTCATGAAAAACACATAGAACAAAGACAGAGGGAAATTACTAAGCAACTAAAAACTGTAAGGTATCGCAAAATTTTTACATTCTCCTGAGGAAAAAATTGTGGATTGTTGAAGTTTTTACAGGGGAAATGAAAGCTTAGAATTTTTCAACTATTGGCTCAAAAGCATTCTTGAGTTGAAAGTGTCTTTGAAAAAAGGAATTACAGAAGGTTTAGTATTGAAGTATAATAATTTTTCATCAAGCTCAGCAATGCTACCGAGTCCAATGCTAAAAAAAAGTAGGTGAACTTCAATTTTCACTAAGTATGCTTTGGACAAGAGGTTTGAAGTTGTTTCAGCTGAAAACCTCCATGAAAAATTACAGCACAGGGACCCTGTTAAATTTGTTCAAAATAAATTTTGCAAAACCTCAATTTTGAATATTCATGAAAGGCCCCTTTTTCTCTCACTCAAGGTTCCAGATTAAAATTAAGTCTTAAAGCAAAAAGAATAACTGTGGCAATATTCAGGAAAATTGACACAAACCGCATTCAAAAATGTATCTGGCTCCATAGAAGGTGCTATTATGTTGAGTATAGTCGATAGGCTGAACGATTGGTTTGACTCGCTCCCTTTCTATTTGTAGCTGAAGGACGTCGATGATTCCTTTCATCTTGATGAGTGGGAAAAAGCGAACTGCAAGACTGAAAGAAGGAGAAAGATTATCACTGAAAATGCATTGCATGCTGATGGCTTTGCAGCTGGTTTCTATCCTCAATATGATCTAAAAACGATTTTGGTGGCCGAAGGCTCATCGTCCAACTGAAAAGGTGAGATTTTGTGATGCCTCATAAACCATCTTTTGTTTGGTAACATATATGGATATTGTAATTATATTCATCAAAAGTACAGGTCTAATACACTAGACAGAGAAGACAATTTAGACTTGAAAAGCTATTCAATTCGTCTCCCTTGATTAACAGAACAATAAAAATACTTCGGCAGTCATTATTAAATAAACAAAATGAACATGAAAAAGGAGACAGAAATGTTCTTTGACAGAAAATTGGTGAAAAAGACAGAACAAACCTTATGCAAAAAATACCTATTTTGCTGACAAATAGGGTGTGAGAAAGAAAAATATTTATTTCTACTTCTCTTAATGACTAATGATATGATGAGATCTGTGAGATTACTCATGGAGGGTTGAGGTCATTTCCAGGTCTGTGCTGAAAAATGAAATTGGAAGACAATCCATCTGTTTGGAATAATATAGGACTAAGAAATTCAAAATTGTCTCAAAGATGTTATGGTTCACTGTATCTTCGAAAAAGCAGAAGCTGACAGAAATACCTGAATGCTAATGTCCAGTGTTATGACAATATAATACGGCAACAGTATTTGAATAAAATCTTTGGTCCTCTAATTTTCTAGTCAAATTTTTGTCTGCTTTTGTCGGAAGAAAATTTGGACTGTCTGAATTGGGCTTCACACATCAACAGAACCTATCTTGATAAAAGTCCACAGGTGTTTTTGGTTAGGTATGGCAAGGGAAAACAAGTGATGATACGGTGCAGAGACTGGCTGTCTGCTAGCAAATAATATGATGTCAAAGCCCATTTCAGATAACATATGTATCCTATCTCACAGCAGGCGGGGAATAGCAAATTCTCTATAGCTACTTACCACATGTGCAGCAAAAAGGGCAAGTTATCTGAAACAGAATCTACTTGGTGGGGAGTACCTGAGTATACGGTTTTGTAGATAGATTCAAAACAGATTAGAATTTGATACTCACTGTCAAAATTAATCGAGACAGGCAAAATAAGTGGGTAAATGTATGATCAACTTGGTTGAGTTTGACAGGTTTGCAGGTATAACAAAAGATGCAGAGTGACGCAGGTTCTGATCATATAATCTTAACGCCCAACTTTTCCTAATTTTGTGTCTGTTTTGGGGTTGGCAGTTAAACTTTGAGTACTGACGATACACTCGTTGATTTTTGTTTGCAGGTCCCGCAAGTCGTGAATGTACAATAGACGCAGTATTTTGGCAGCAAGGTTCGTAACGTGGTCTGGTTCGTTGAAACCAGAATCAATATCTGCTATTGGGAATGGTTTTCCTTTGACAATAAACTGTTCTGGTTTTTCGATAACTTCAGGTCTGAGACGTTGGCAGACAAATTGACTGATAGCTTTCAATGTTACCAAGTGATCAGGATGGCAAGTAATGTTCAAAAGTTTTGCAAGTGCATTCACACCGTCTTTGAATGCTTGACTCTCAAAATCAAGGGCGTCTAGAGGGTTAGCGGATTTGACTGTCGGAGCAGAGCTTGATGTCTGGACGAGTTTCTCTGCAGAAAAGTTCTTGTACTTTTCGAAGTTATCAGCGTATTCTAGTTTGACAGCATGACCCAGCAGCCACTCAAGACATTCAATTTGATCTCCACTCTCTATGGGACAATCATTGTCTTTACAATACTTGACAAAAGCTTTCGGCCAATCAGGAGAGTCGATCTTCTGAAGATTTGCCCGCTGATCAATTTGATAATTTCTGATCTTCTGATCCTCCAGCCAATAGACAAGATTCCTGAACTGCGTTTGATCTCGCACGTCGACAGAGTCGGGCGAGTGATGTTTTAAGGCTTTTAATTTCCTACTGAACATCGAAAAAGGCTTGTTACTTGTTCCTTGTAGGTAAGGTCCTGAACCACACAAAAAGTCGATAACATTAACCAAGAATTACGTGCAAAAATATCTACGAACTGAAACTGTTCACGGGAAGTTAATTACAGATAAACTCACGAGAATGGAGGGTGAAAAGTTTATGAAATCTAAGAAAAAAGTTCAACACGCTGCAAAATCAGAATCGGATGACACAGACACACCGTGATCGTGATATGATGCCGGCAACCATCAAGACGATCTGCTGCGAGAGAGTCGATCGGTGAATCGCTATCGAATGGCCTTGACCGATATATATCATTGTGAAGGTAGGGAGTTATCGATCAAACTTATTCGATAACGATTCAACAATCGAGGCGCTGGGAATAATTGAATACATGGCCAATAGATAGCGCCAAAGAGAAATAGTTTGTTTATCATCGATTGCATCATTCACTGCATCATCACTCATCATATTATGAAAGAGGTTAGAAAATATGGTAAAGTTCTCCCCCAGTCAGTTGATGTTAAGTGCTTTCTGAGTGTTATCACGAAGAAATTTAATTTTATCCCCTGAACAATAATGTATTTTGCCTTTTTTCTCCTAGGTCATGAACATTCTGTCCTAAAATCAGACCTCCCATCAGTCCCATCATCAATTGTCAAGGTGTGATCCTTAGAATGTGTTCTTGATTCGACGTGTGAATTTTGTTTTCAAAACAATTTATTCAGTGATTAAAACAGCACTTTCATCTTAAACATACATAAAACACCTTCAGCTTGTCTTTTTCTTGTAGTGCTGCAGAAATATTTTACCATGTCAGGCGATTTGATGAAAGCTACAACAGTAGCGGTTGTTATAACCGACACGTTTAACAAAAATTTCGCGCCAGTGTGCAGTGACATTGCTCCCTGTTTAATGCCTCTAGTCAATCGCCCTTTACTTGACTACACCCTTGAGTCTCTCTCCTTTGCTGGCATTCAAGAAGTCATCCTTTTTTGCTCTACTTTTGCGGATCAAATCAAACAGCATGTGAAGAACAAGTCGTGGCCTGGCCTGTCCATCTCCACTGTCATCTCTGAAGGATGTTACTCTTTAGGTAATGCCATGCGGGATCTTGATGCCAAAGGTATTATCAAGAGCGATTTTCTGCTCTTTACTGGTGCGGCAGTATCAAATGTCAAGTTCCAGAAAATTCTCAACAAACATAAATACATTCAGTCAGTTGACAAAGGGGCTGTAATGACTTTAATTCTGAAAGAAGCTGGCAAACGGAGGAAAACTAATGCAGAAAATGTTATTCTTGCAATTGATTCTAAAACAGGGCGAGTTCTATGTCAAGACAAATCGACCACAAAACGCTTCAATATTCCTCTAGAAATTGTTTTACAGTACCCAAGTATTGATATACGCAATGATCTTCTTGATACCAATATCTGTGTTTGTTCAGCAGCCGTACCACCTCTCTTCTCGGACAATTTTGATTTTCAAACCTTAGATGATTTTGTAAGAGGTTTACTCATCAATGAAGAAATTCTAGCCAGTTCAGTTTATAGTCATGTCTTATTAGGAGATGAGTATACTGCCTGCGTTAATAGTTGGAGCTCTTACCAGCAGGTTAGTGCTGATGTTATTAACCGCTGGGTACACCCACAAGTGCCTGACAATAATGTCCAAGCACCGTATACCTACAGGCGGAACAATATTTATCTGCAACAGAATATCTCACTTTCCAAGGACTGCAAGCTTCTTCAAGATACGATTATTGGTGCAGGATCGCAAATTGGGAATAACACGGTAATTAAAAATAGTGTCATCGGATGCCAGTGTAAAATTGGTTCTAACGTTACCATCAAAAACTCTTTTCTCTTTGACGGCTGCATTGTGAAAGATAATTGCACTATCAGCTATGCAGTCCTAGGATCTGTGTCTCAAGTAGGGGAGAGTTCGTCTGTACTGGATGGATGTATTCTCGGTCCTCATGTTGTCTTAGATTCAAAAACGTGTGTAAAGAGTATGTTGTTGCAGGCTTCGGAGAGCAAAGATAAAGTCGGATCACAAGCTTACATTTATGAAAACAAAGATGCTGATGATTCGGACAGCGATTATGAAGAGGATAGTCCGAATGAAGAATACCTTGGCTTGTGTCTCAGCGATGATGATAATGAAGAGAAAGACGGAGTTGCTGGTTCAGAAAGTGATACAAGTCTCAGTGACGATGAAGATCATCATGCTCAGACACCACTACCTGACGATACTAACTTATTCTATTCTGAAGTAGTTGATTCCCTTGTTCGTGGCTTTGAAGATAAGTTGCTCTGTGATAATTTAATACTAGAAATTAATTCATCAAGATATGCATACAATGTGAGCGTGGGAGAAGTCAATTTTCACGTTGTTCGGGCATTGCTAACATTGCCAGAGAACGAAGACTTGGAGAAATTAGAAAACGTACAGAAACTCGGGAAATACCTGCAGCAACTGAAATCAAGACTAATCTATTTCCTCCCAATCTTGAAGAATTATGTGCGAAATGAAGATGCCCAGGCGGACTGTCTGCAAGCAATAGAAGAAGTGGCTTCGTCGAATGAATTATTCGGTAAAGTGGCGGTTAAAGTATTCGTTTTTTTGTATGAGAAAGACATTTTAGCGGAAGAAGAGATCATGAAGTGGTATCATAATCTAAGTGATGAGTCAGAATCGTTGAAGAAACAGCTGATGCCTTTCATCAAATGGATGCAAGAAGCTGAGGAAGAGTCTGATAGCGATAGTGAATAAGTTTAACTTGATATTGCGTTGCTGGAAAAATTAACTTGCGTTTCCTTTTTTTGTCTATTTTAATTTTAAAATAAATTATTGAATTTTATTTTTAAAAAAAATTCCAGCTTTGTTCATTCAATGTTTTTCTGCCTATCATACTTGGAGATTTGCTTCTCAGTACACCTACGTACTTGTCTCCTTTTCAATAAGTGTTTCCCTACTAATGCCCAGTAAGGCAATTCTTTATTACTCAGCTTTACCTCATCCGTTCTGGTTCAAAAGTCTAAAATCTGATGCATTCTGGGAAAATCATCCGGAGCCTCTGGCAAGTTGATTTTATTACCTGTCATCTAAAGCAGGTAACATTGCGTCCTTTATCTCTAAAGAATCATCAAATCTATACATTGATGTCAAAGGAACATGGTGAAGTTGAACCTTACTCATTGCTGTAAATCAGGTTCAACGTTTTAAAACATGAACGTCTTTCAATAGTTACGACTGTAGATTAGCTTTTCTTTCTGTAATATCTAACAACCAAATTCCAAGGTGATACATAACACACTCATTCTCCGATGCATTAAAAATAGTTTGAAGTAAAGAAACTTACTATTGACTACTTGAAAAAGTTCAAGTAAAGGGTAATGGATGATTTTTCTGGAACAAGTCTTGATAAAAAATCAGTGAATATATAATTGAACGAGGGGAACTTTTTCTGCAATAATGAATAACTAGTCGTACAAGTTCTAAAACTTCAATTACATCGGAGATTAAGAGTGCGAATTACAAACTGGCCGCAAGTTCGGTTATTCTTTCAATTAGCAAATGAATAATTTTTTTTGGTCTGTTGAGGAGAAAATAAAAAATTTATAACGAGTCCAAATTGCTTTGCTACAAAACAATACAACTGTAATAACTTAACAGGAACTAGGTAAAGTTTATTTTGCTTGCTCATTCTGACAGTTTGCATGATCAGTTACGATTAAAACTTCTCAATCAATTCCTCCACAGGGGACTTCCATTGACATAAATAATTGAATAAAGCCAAATTTTACAACAAAAATATTTATTACAAGTAAAAAATAATTCTTTTTTCATCAAATTATCAAGTAAAATGAGAGATCACAAATTTTCATCTAGTAAAAAGCTTGAGAAATGCATTGTTTTTTAATTTTGAGTGATGTGTTGTAAGTTTGATATACATTGGAGCTGATACAAATATATAGTAAAAAACTGAGGGTACACAAACGGAGGAGTGATTTTGAACAACCATTTGAACCTTGTCAGCGCAAAGTTTAAAAATTTAAGTTGCTAAAAGTAAAAATACTTTTGTTTAAACAATAAATAATTTGGTTTTGAAATCACAGAATGTGTTCTGTACTGATGATCAGAATCCAAAAGGCACATAAAGAGAAGACCAAAACCAATTTGAGGAAATTACTTTCTGTTGATAGAAACATAAATATTGTGAGCTTCTGCCCATCTGATGGATGTTAGAAACGATTGGAGTTAGAGAGAAAATTGTCATGTTGTACACACCATCAACAAGATCAACATGAGAACAATATTCTAACGCTGCAAGGATGGTGAGGGGAGATTGAAGGGCGCATTCCTGCTAACACCGACTTGCTGAATTACATCACGGAGCTGAAAAGTTGAAAAGAAAGAGCTTCAGCAAAATATTGAAATTTTCTACTCGATCCTCTTTTGTACTTTAATTTAAACCTCAAAAGAATTAGTCTTCAATTTTGGACGGATAATCTCTTGATAACTGCACATCTCTAGGATATTTTGAAAGAATCCGATGTAAATAAATAAATAAATCATTACAGAGTAATCAAGTCTACAAAACTCATTGACACCTGGCTTGGGCTTCCTGAAAAATCTTCTATTCTACAGTTTCTAATGCTCAAGTATTATAGCTTTTTGATAGTGATGCAAGAATGCATATCTCGGTTTGCATATTTGCAGATTTCCTGTCATACCTACTTCACTTTCTTGTGGAAAACTACAAAATGTCTTTTCTTATAAACTTCTGTGATTTTTCTTCTCTATGTCGAGAATATTCTGTGAAGAATTCAATTCATGGTGTTGGTTTAGTCTTCTTTTCAAAAAAAAATAAGAGGGGAGATTCTTAAACATCGCAACTAAGTTTTGCATTTTTGCAGTTTCGCTGTGGTTTTGCAAATCATCTTCTGAATTAGAAAATAATGTAATTTTTTCTGTGGGTACGCGCTGAACAGAGAGAGATTTCACGAAAGAAAGTTCCAAGAAAAATTCACATATTTTCAAGATTAAACTTTTCAAAGGTTGGCTCCAAAAACAATACAAACCGGTTTTCTTCTCTGGGTTAGTAAGTGATTTATTTCTTATAGGTATTAATTTTGACTTCTCGGCTGTTTGATTGACCTCGGTTTTATCTTCCTTCCCGTAAAAATGATTTAAAAAATAGTTGAAAATCTCTACCTAAAAACATGATGATGTGGAAGGCAAGTCAATAAATTTTGACGTTAAAAATTACGAAGTTTAAACAAACTAAACAAGTGACTGATTCAATTAGTGCTCCCCAATTTACGAACTTCATTACCCACCTCTATTTCTGAGGCTGAAAAGTCACCTCGCTCTCTGGCTTCTTGCTTGAGTTTTTCTTTCTGCATCAAATTTGATACAGTTATTTGTTCCTCTTCCGAAAGCTCAGAGAAAGGCCTGGTTGCTTCGATTTCCTTCATGTTGATTTTGGACTCTGATATGAGGAGTTGGTCCCACCATGCATCCCGAGATTTTTCTAAATGAAGCTGTCACCAAAAATAAAACCAACAAATCAATCCTGAAAATCCATTAAAAACTCACCAAGTGATTTTTCAACTCAATTGGACAAAAAGGCTCGACGGGAAAGTTTGTCTCTGTATGTTATGATTACTTTCCCCATGAAATAAAGTCCACTTTCCAGCAGACGTGACCAATGCTAATTTTTTTTTGGATACACACTCATGCACAGAAATGGACTAATAGGCATGATACAAAAAAAAGGCACCGTAAAATGCTGCTTAGTCAAAATTTTATAAAAATACGATCGACACTATGAAAAATACTAAAGTCATGTTGTAAGTAAGAAAATAACGGTCTCTCTGCACCTGCTTGGATCAATTTACCAGTGCATAAAAAAATTTAAGTTTACTATGGTCACATTAATTAAAAAAGTAATTTTAATATTTTTTGAGTCGTATGAATTTTATTATTTGTCGAATTTCTTTTGAGCAATTCAGGAGTTCTGCAATTTAAAAATTGATAACGATGATGTTAAACGAAACACTGATCATTTGTTGATCAGATAACATTGTTTTCAATGCTTTATTTGAAACACATTGATTTTCTATGATCATGGGTGGGAAGTTAATACTAATCGATTCTTCAGTAGATTACAATCGCTAATTCCTCATACTTATGAGTTAACTTTGGAAGTTTCCAATATGTTCCACATCTTTTGATTGAAATTTTGATAAAGAAACATGTCATTTGAAAGTCTAAATCTTACTTTGTTCAATGGTCCATTTTCACCATATTTTGGTGCAATTAAGTTTGCCCTGTATTCCTTAGCAAAACTTTGCTATGGTGCACCGGATGTCAGATTGACCACATCCAAATCCAGTGACTTTTGAATTAACTATGTCGACTGGAAGTGAATTCAGAAAAATTTACAGAAAATATTGGATTTGGAGGAAACCATATTTCCTTGTGTCAATTGCTCAGCCACATCAGATTGGATTAGCAATTACTGTCAATTCTTTAAAGGTTCGTGTTATATCTGTTATTCCTAAGTTGGTAGCATGTTAGGCAGGGGAGTCTAGCCCCAGCCATCTATCTCAAATACACACCTCGCTTATGTCCTCCAATGCTTTTTATTTCACGCTCTGTCAGTTTGAAAGGAAGTCCTCACCTGTATTAAGTGCCGAGTTGAATCGAGTGACCAAACAGTATCGCCTTTGTTGCAAAAATTCGCTAACTTGTCATCAATGATGGTGGTCCAAGATTCAGGTGCAGACTCATTCTTAATTTTGATTAGAAACTCCGAGTGGTTGACTGCAACTTTGATCTGATTACCTTTCCTCACATGAGGAGGGACTGGAACCTGAAGGCAAAAAATCAGGCAAATCAGGCTGATTGAAGATGAATCTGAGGGGACAAGCTATCATTTTGATTGCAGATTGTGATCTTGACTTAAAATTGATTGGACTTTTTTTTTTTTTTTTTTTTAAAAAAGTTGATACAGCTGAGGAGGCCAAAGAGTGCTGTGAAAACGGGCAATAGCTGCCATTTTCACCGTTCCAACCCTCCACTCAAGACAATTAGCTAATTAGCGATAGTTATTTTTCTCATAGCTGAATTTTGACAATGATCAAGAGTTCCACTGGAATAAATAACACCTGTCATTGATATGTTGCTGGTTTTTGAATACTATAAAACAACTTCTTTAAACTGATTGTGCAACAGCTTGGAACTCAAAAGTCTGTTATAAGACAATGAAAGGTTGGCATATTTTTTTTAATTGCGACTCTACTTCGATAGAGAAACTTCAAAAATGCATATCTTGACGTTGCAGACTTCTTGTCATACATTGTTTTCTCCATGAAAAACTACTAGATGTCATTCTTGAACATTATAGTGATTTTCCTTATTTAAGTAAATAACATTCTGTGAAAATTTCAAGTCATGATGATGGTTCTATCTCTTTGAAAAAATGAAATAGGAATAGATATTTGGAAACACTGCAACTAAGATATGTATTTTTGAATACTATCAATGTGTAACTACATATAAGACTTCGACAATAGTTATTTTGAGGCCACAAATTCATTTACACTGTTTATTCTCAATCTCACTGATAACGTGGGCTTACTTGTCTGCCACTTCTGTTACTATATGACCACTTGCATAAACTGTATCAACTTTGATTTAAACCTTTGCACACTGTGACCAATGCATCAAGGTCAAAATGAGAGTTGGAGTCAACTGATAGTTTATAAAAGATAGCAGTTCAATTCCATTGAACTAACCGACAGTTTTTCTTGATATTATTATTCAAATAATGGAATTATTGACGAATATAAAACCAAAAAAATAAAAGAAACTTACACAAACATCAAGGTCAGTCATGGATTGCATCCACCAGTACTTTCCACAATAAGCTCCATTGTATGTTTCCCCTGCTTTGTCCAATCTATGAAATAAGAGTAAAAAATAAAAAGATACATAAATATATAAACAGAGGAAAACAAAGAGACTTGTAAAAGCAGCCCAAAACGGAAACGACCTTTAGCCTTGTTTCCGCATTTTCCTGTGTTTCCGATTGTATAAACAGATGCATAAATATATAAATAATAAACATGAATTCAAACGGCATGCATATTCGTAATCTACGACCCATGAACAATGCTCATTACATGGTCTTTGGTCCAGGTCTGACATCAGGGGAGAATGCAATAGTGTATTTCCTTCGGAAAATACACTAAAAAGGTGAGCTTTGGATGAATTCTTGTTTTGGAGAGGTTTGCACAGATGGAACGAAATTGAAGAGAGCTGGACACCCACCACAGTCTCATTTTAATTTGAAAAACTTAACTGATGGTAATTATTACTATGAATAATATAAAATAATAGTTCACGAAAAATATTGAATCCTCCAAACTCAAGTCTCAAGATAAGCAAGAGAAAAGAAGTAAATTTTGTGAGGGACAGAAGGTTCCGTAGTTTGCTTCAGGAAAGGATAATTTAACAAATAATTTAATTTTTAAGGATAATTCAATGATTTTCATTGAGTTGTAACATTTTTTTGGTAGTTCTTACTTAATTTCTTACTAACTGTTCAGGGAAACACACTTGCAGCTAGATTACCCATGCACTTCCCGTCACCCAAAGGCCATTGTCTTGAAATCACTACTTGAAAAACTTTTTCTTGGAGTGAAAAAGTCTTATTCCATGAAACTGGATCATTGATGTGGATAAAGTGGACGAAAGTCACACTTTTTGAGGCTCTAGAAAAATTTATTTTTCTACTTTATATTTTAGAGAGAAAATTCTTGAGTAAATTTTCTGAAAATCTCCATTTATGGCATTGTAAGATCATAAAGAATATTCAGTAAAAGGTTCAAAGAATTATATAAATTTCCTTTGTTCGTAATGAATGAAATATTAACAGGGATTCTGAGACATTGCAACCAAGAAATGCCCTTTCTGTGCCCAGTTTTTTCAATTATTCAAATCTATTAATCTTTTCTGGAAGTTTGAAGTGATATTCAACTACAAATATTTCCCTGCATGTCTTCTCTTGCAGAATGCTGATTTTTTGGCAGGATTCCAATTTGAGAAAACTTGATTTAACTAAAAGTAGTCATATTACAAGCTTAAAACTTGAAGATAACTGCAGGTATCAATTATGTGAATTTCTCGACACTTTTCAGCATAAAGAATCAGTAATCACTTCATTATCGCAGTAGAAGGAATGACAGAGCCTCTCATTTAAGAGGCAGTTATTCTTACAAAATCATAAAGAAAAGTCGTTTGCTAAAGGCCCAAAGAAATACGTACCTTTTTAGAGAACCTGAGCACTGTTCTGCTGCTGTCCTATTGCAGTCGCCATTTCTAGTAATTTGTGAATTTCTATCCTTATCTGAGGTATTTTTCAAGCTTTCTTCGCTATTTTTAGTATTTTTCGATGTTGCAGGTGAGCTACTTGGAACAGGCACCTTTGTTCTTTCCTGACTGTAATCAATAAATAAAAGAGACAATCAAGCAAATATATATTATTGGAACAAAAAACTTGATAAGGGAGGGGGAAAAAAACCACAAACAAAGAGATTATTTTGAGGTGGGTCTGAAGGATATAGGGGCCAGATGTGCCACTAAGCTGCATTGCTACACATTTGAATAAGCAATCATGGATTGGTGGCACCTATTTTTTAAAATTCATTTTATGAAAATATGCAGAAAACAGCGCCTCTATTTTTTTAAGTCTAAATGGCAAAAAACCCTGTTTTTAAAATGCCAAAAATGGGAGCAGTGTGAAACTATATTTTTAGCGAACTCTGATAATGATGGATGAGTTTTAGAATTCGTCTTAGGATTTAATCCAAAAACTGGAGATGAACAGAAATAATGTGGGTCATGACGACATGGATGGAGTCCGATGGATCGTCAAACGAGAATCTCAGAGAACGCTTGGATGAATGCAGTTGTTTTCTTGATGATGATCAAAGTAACGTTTCAGTATTTAGATCGTAACTAATGAAAAATAAAACTAAAACTTGACAGGTTACTTAAGTATTATCAATTTAGATGAAAAAAAGATGATAAAAACTTTCCACAGGGGACAAGTTACTGGCTACTTTGGAAGGATTCAAATTTTTTAAGGTTAGTCATCGAGAGTCACAGCTAAATCCATCTCCCGAGGTGGGTTGATCGAATGCATTTGGATGAACAAGTAATGACGTTATGAGTCACTCACTCAGAGTTACAAGAACGCTTGGATTCATCAACCTGGATGGAATCACAGAACCTAGGAACGCTTGGATGGATTTGGATTGAATCGCTTCACGAAGATTAATTCTAGAACTCACTCTAAGCTCTGCAGGAGAAACAAAGTACTTGCTCATTGGCTGAACTCAGCTTCAAGCTTTGCCTTGCTACGCCAACTCAACAGTCGGCTTTGATTGATCGGATTTTGAATAGCTCTTTCTCTCCTTGGAAGCGCTTTTTCGAACTTTTAAATTTTTTTACAAAATTCTACAAAAAAACAAACTAAAACTAACCCTGTGAAAATTTCTTGCTACCAGCAATACCCTACTAGCCATTGCATTTGGCCTGCACCTCATAATTTTACCAAATTTTCAACCTCATTGATGCAGTGCATTGCACATCAATTAGACCAATATGGGATCCACTGACTGATCAGATAAGGCAAGTAAATTTACCAAGGAGAATCAAAGACAGGATCTGTTTTCTTCGCATTCCTTTTTTCTGGCGATTCTTCAATTCCTTTCGGTTTCAGCCCTTTCAACTGCCATTTTCTGAAAGCGCTCACTAGTACCTGTTCTGCTACACCAGGGGGAAATCCAATTGCACTGCTGCAGTCTTCCTGAACTGTGAAGAAATCAGTCCTGAAACCGAACCACAGCAATCATCGTAAGAAATTATGGTTTCACCCAAGTCCACCTTAAAATGTAATTGATAGTACCTACAAAGAGAAAAGGGTGTTCATCAGGCACTGGTAACCTGATTACAAGCCTTTTTCCAGGCCGTATCATCTACTTGCTAAAAGCAACTTTAAGTGAGGCAATGAGTTACTTTTAGCTCAAAAAGGAACTCATGAAGAGGTTGATGCTTGTCTGACCAACATAGCTGCCTGTTTTCATAGCTTTATTCCACCTTAGTCTTGTCTTCCCCGGCAAACAAACCCATGATTTCAATAATTAACTGACATTCCCATGCCCATTTAATCGAGTAACTCCAAAACAGCCGCTTTGCTATGCTCCTCTAGGGTTCCCAGAACCATCATTGGAGTAGTGAGAGGAAGTATGAATAAGCTTGAGGGAGTATTACTTGGTAACAGAGTATTAAATCCATTACACCAACCTGCGGTACAAAAATCCAAACACAGCATTGAGAAATGACGTTATGTCTCCCTCCGAAGATAGGATGCCACAGAAAAACTCATCGTATGTTGCGGAGTAGTCTTTAAATCCTTCAGTCATTGTGCCTCATTCTCTTTGTGAATGGGAACACAGAGTGTTGAGTTGCTGTACTTAATAAGATTAGCTGCAAAGCGATATCGATGGTTTGAAAATTGGAGAAGGCGACTCACTAATCCAGGGACAGTCGAATCTTCAGGGATTTTACTAAGAGGATGAAATTGACAACCTGAGCCAGGGAGAAAATAATTAGCATTTTAAAATGAGATTAAAATAAGGCAATGATTATAAACTCAGGAAAAATCACAAAGATGACAGAACGCACAAAGACCGGCTGGATTCGAGTGGACTGAAGAAGAAAAGCGTGGGGAAGTGGTGGCCGGAAATGCGGGAAATGCATGGAAACCATATTTGTTTATGTAGAGATTCTAACCTCCTAAGCTGGAATTAAAATCAGCGATTATCAAACGGTGACCTCAACGGGCTTCAACGTTGAGTTACCAATTTAAATTTCATGTAAATCATTATGTACGATTACAGCCATCTCGACTAATCGATGAACGACTGATTCTTATCTGACGCAACACAACTGTCAAAAGCTTGATGAAAGAATATCACCGATTTTATGTTCGAAGATTTTTGACCGAAAGCTCCTGCGTCGCGGTATCCATACGTTTTCAGCTTTGTTTAATTGTTTTTGACATTCAACTATGTCCATTCATTGAACTTCGTGAATTACTCTGTACGTCTTTTGCCGAGTTTATCATTCTAGTTTCGCCTGTTGACGTTATTCGTAGTTCAGCTCGTGACAACAAGTTCCGTATTAGTCCCGCCTGTCATCTCTGCAAGCCCGGTCTTGAATCCATTTGTTTCAGGTATGAAAAACAAGTATCCAGACTTTTCCTCCGATCGGTCGAAAATCGTGGTCTAAGTCAACATCATTGGCTGGACACACGGGGTACACGCTATTTAAGCTAATCATTTAGCTATCCTTGTAACAGCAAGCATTCCCTCTGCCTCATGTTCTTTCTAGACTCTTCCTCCACCTTGCAAGCACAGGGAGAACATCATGTCTGAACCACCCGTAGATTGCCTTACAGATTATTCGTCACCTATTCATGGATTTTTTAAACTTTTGATGACTCAAGTTACCCAAACAATAGAATTAATGATTACATGGAGGTAGATTTGACATGCCGCTTGTGTAAGCGCTCATTTATGTTAAAGGGACCTGTTTCAGGTACACGCGGCTTCAACTGCGAGCACCAGGCAGTACCAAATCCAACCCTTTCAGTAAGGTGTGAATTTTTTCAAATTTGGCGAATGAGTTAGACATAGCGAAAACAAAAATTGAGGTTAGGTTAAGTCGGATTCTTACCACTCATGACGGGCCCAGGATCTCCAGGGTTTATATAAGCAAGTGGAATCATTTCAGAAATCTCTGGGTTGCAATGAGTCCAAGTACTAAGTTTAGAATGATTCATCCAGAACTGACATCTGAACTCTATTAAGATAACTCGTCCCTGTGCATGGGTGTCATCAGACTGGTTTTCACTTTATCCCTTTTACTAGTTCAAAATTAGTGTCTCGTGTTAACCTGGTTAAATAGTAACCATGTTTATAGTCTAGATTAATGAATTAGACAGAGTAAAACTTCGAGCACTTTAGGGCGAACCAAGAATTGCAACCTCGGATTCTGGCGAGGAGCTGTTGGGTCTGCGCTAAGCTTACTGGGATATTGTTCGCATTGTGTCCCTTTAGTCTTTACCTGGCGGCCCTACCCTTGTCATCATGGCCCTCAGGTAGACAAGAAATTTCCAAGCAATTTTTTTATCAGTTGTGAATTTTTCCTTTACTGCAACGGGCTCAGATTTAGCTTGCAATCGTAATGAAAAATATATGTGTAATTATACATATTTTACAGAAGATCAAAATGCTGACATCTTTTTTTCCCTAGTTTTTCTCTTTTCTCTCTTTTTATTTTTCTCTCGTTTTTTTCTCTTTTTTTTTCTTTTTTTTTAAACTAATGTGGTACGGCTTGCACCACAAAAATCTGGCCATCAAATCTGCCCATTTAATTTTCAGTAGAATACACTTGTTAGACAGTCCATTTACAGAGAAAGAGGGAACGTAATCACTTACAAAATTTTATGAGTCATCCATTCAGGAGATAAGATGATTAGTTAAGGGAACCATGGTAGGTATTATTTTTGACTGATAAGACTCAGCATCATTGTCATCTTGTTTAATTTAGATCTATGATTATGCTATGAGTAGTATGTAATAGCATATGTGTCACGTGTAGCAAAGCTTGTAACCCAAGTCCAAAAGACAGTTTATTTAGCATAAGGCTGTAAGTAAGCTGAATTAAGCCAATGATCTAGGATTTTTTATTGCCAATAAAGTGCAGATGCATTGAGCAAATATCCATTATCTTCATTAAACCTGCAGCATTGTCTTTGGACATTTTATTGTAGCATTCATTATTTGTGGCTCCCTTTAACTCTTGCACTATACTACTGTGGCAAGGAAAAACAGCGCATCAATGTGCGGTTGACAAAGAAGGTATTTATTTTAGAAAAGAGTTTTGAATATTTTTCTCCGAAATTTTCAAAATCAGTAAGTGAAAATACAAGTGAAATTCTGTGAAGATTTCATACATTATCCACAAAATTCGAACTTTTTCAATGTAAATCTGGCAACGTCTAGAATGGACTACATGCATGTAGGAACCTACATTTCCGGCTAATCGGTAAAAGCACCTATTCGCCGAGGGAAACTAATTGCATTTGAATTGTTTCTCTGGCAAAGGACAAAGCGAGTACGGAGAGTAACTCTGAAAAAACTCCAAGCAAAATTTTAGTTGCACATACTCTAAAACTTTTTTTTATTTATTTTCCCAGATTCAGGATATCCCGATGAAAATTGAAGAAAAAGATCAACATCAAAGGTTTAATTTTCTGTAGATGTGAGAAAACTGTCAAAATTGCCATACAGAATATAATTTATGATGCATTCTTTATCTTGATCAATGGTGTATTTTTGTTTTTCAACATTGTGATAACAATGAATAGCTTTACAGTGATTACATCATATTATAAATCAATGAATAACTGTTAAGATTGCAGTCTCTTTATCAGTTTTATCCTGATAATTTTGATGTAGAGAAGTAAATTTTTTTCACTTCAGGTGCTCATCACATGAAATTTGAGTGAATTTTTAATTTCTCTGTTTCAGGTTCGACATACTGTTGGTATGTTATTACAAGCGTCTTTTTCTCTTTGTGGTAGCGGTGAATGATCAAATGAAACAAGTCCTTCTCTTGCATTTATCGAATTAGATCAGCAATGGATTTTTCAATTGATTTTCATGGCGATAGTGAGCTTGTGGCCAAGCAACTTGACCCAGTAAACGAGGACTTATTTAATAGTGATTCAATAGTAGAGAAGGAACTCCAAGAAGCAATGGAGTCCTTGGCAGATGGCACTAATGCCGCCGCAGATCCTGTTGTCGATGATGTCATTTCTTCGATTCCCCTCCCTAATGGAACTGACGGTCTTGAAGATATTCTTTCCGATGAAGACTATGGTGTTGAACCAGAAGAGACAGGCAAATTCTCCAGTGAAGCATTAGCCTCTGAGGCAGCTGAAGCCCCTGAAGAAGCTGGAACCTCTGAGGAAGCTGTCGTTGAGGGTTATGAGGAGAATATCCCAGAAGAAGATACTGTACAGAACGATAATGGAACTGATAAAGCTCTAGAGTCTGAACAGGAGGTACACTCAGAGGAAAAGGCAGAAGAAGGAAAGAGCAATCTTCTTGAAGATTCTATGCTAAAAGAGCCCATAGGAGAGTTAGAGACTGAAGTGGCGAATGAACCCTCACTCAAAAAATCTCCAAGAAGCAAAAAACCAAAGGCAGACAAGTCTGCAGATGAAAGCAATGAAGAATCACCCCAGAAAGTTTCACCAAGAGCCCGAAAAAAGCCAGGTGAGTCTGACCGCGAACAAACAGATGATGATTCTAAATCCGAATCAACCTCACCAAAGAGAGTCGCTTCTAAAAGTAAGAAAGGAAATGTTCAGAAGTCTGGAGATGAAAGCAGCATAGAATCACCGCAAAAAGTTTCGCCAAGAGCCCGGAAAAAACCAGTTAAGCTCGCCAGTGCAGATGAGTCTGGGGAAGAGAGCAGTGAGCAGTCACCGCAGAAAATCTCTCAGCGGGTGCGGAAAAAACCTGAAAAGCTGGAGTATGAGGATAGCCCCAAGAAAAGCTCTAGAGAATCAGATAGTCCTGCCAAGAGGGGCAGACCGAGAAAGGAAATAACCTCCGAGTCGGATAAGGTTAGCTCTGACTCAGATGTGCCATTGTCGAGAAAGAAGAAACGGGCATTGGCTGGCAGTGACAGAGAATCTGTGTCTAGTTCTAAAACAAGCTCTATGCTTAAGAGCAGAAATGAAAAGAGGAAAAGGACCAGTGGCAGTGAAACAGATGACACCACCCATTCACCAGTCAAAAAGTCGAGCAGATTGTCTAATGGTCGCACTCGGGAAAGTAGTAGTCCGATACAATTTTTGTCTCCAGAAGAAGCCCTTGAAGTCTCACCTGTCGTTCAACTGGGTCCAAAAGTTGAAGGCACAAGTGCTTCGTTCAATGAAACTGCTAAAAGAAACGGTTCAATCTCTCCACCAAAGCCTAGCGCCACCATTAAAGCGACTAAGTCCAAAAAGAGCAAGTCCACGTCGAAAGAGGTTAGTTCATCTGTATTGAAATTTTACCTTTTGTTTTTGTTCTAATTTGAGTAGAGATGCAAATAGTTCTCAACTGTACAACCGACGGGTCAAGACCAAATTTTGGACACTGATAAGTTTTTTCTTTTTTTGGCTCCTGCAAACAATACGATTTGACAGTTCGTCCAAATATCTGAATGAAAATTTCAAATCAAATAGACTTAAAAAATCTTACTCAGTTTGTAGTAAACTTTGCAAAAACTCAGTGCATTCCAGAAAATTGTGAAGGCCTCTTCGAAAATCGCAATGGCCTTTAACTATTTGCATCCTTGAATTTGAGGTAGAAGTGTAGTTATGTAAATCATTCACCATTTTTTCAAAGGAGTTGCACCTTAAATATAGGAGGTAGAAACTTAGTGCTCATTGTACGACAGATCTTCTTATTTCTGAAGGCTCAAACATAATCTTACTAATTGACGCATACAAATTTCAATTTTATCTGAATGTCTTGCAAGGACATCTCTCAAGATGTTCCTCAACCCTCAATCTGTGGAGACATGCCTCAGATGTGAGTGATATCCTATCAGCCCCAAAAAAAAAGTGTTGCGAAAAATCTCAAAAAAAGGTAGACTCGAGTCTTGTAGAAGGCTGTTTTCTGAACTCCGAGTCATGACAGTTCCCTCTCGGTAATTTTTTATCACAAACAAGGAAGCGGTAAAAATGGGATATTTAAGTAAGGAGAGAAGTGAAAATGACCATCACATGAAAACAAGAAAAATTCTTACAAAATGCATACTACAAGAGTTTTTAAATTTGTAATTTTTTTTTTTTTTGGGGGGGGGGGTAATTTTTTTTAATTTGACTTGTATCAAGCCATTTTATCTTTCAGGCTAATGTACCAATTTCTAATAAAAAAAAATAATAATAATAGAAGCAAAGAAAAGATGAATGCTCCAACATCCAAAACACATTAGGAGTATATTGAAACTGGTACATGTGACTTATCAAGATTTTTTAGATTTCAAGTTTTCGTGCAGTCCTTTTTTTATTTGATTGTTTACATCAATATGTTACGCTTTTGAAACTTTGAAATATGTTCATGCCTATTTTCTGTCTACATTTTTTCCAATAGACTGGTGTATATTCATGCCAGCAAGAAAAAACTGCTCTATGCCATAAATGCTGCGATTTTCTCATAAATCGATTTTGTTAAGTGTTGTGTGCGCACTGAATGGGAATCAGGGTCAAATATTTTTAATACCCTAAAGCATGTAATGTGTCGAAATGGATGTGTCACATGATTTTAAAATATTTGGTGTCAAGTTGAGCACACGATTTTTTTAAATTGCAAGAGGTAGGCATTTCATAAATTAGAACTAATTTTGGAGTGACCTTCCTTGTCCATAAAGCAAGTTTGATCACGTTTTCAAACTTACAAACTGATCTAATGATGTTTAAAAAAAGAGAAAGCAATCCCTTATTATTTCCTGTGCCCTCTTGTACCTTTAGATTTTTACTAAACGCTGTTTTTCTGGTGTTTTCAGGTTGAATTACCCTTAGACAAGAACGACAAGCTCATAGAGAAACTGAAGGGTTACGTTTCGATGTCTGGTCACAGAATCCAGAACTACAAAAATTTTTGGCAAGACTGCCCCACAAGACAGATGAAAATCAACAAACTGAAAAAATTTCTGATAGAGCATGGAGTGAAAGTTGAAGGTAAGATTTTGAATCCTAAGTTTGTGTGTTAAGACAGGGACGAGTTCTATAGGACGCCGTTCTGTTGTGAGCGGGTGATTGCAGCGCATTCTCGCGTAGGATCCTAGTCAACTCAGAGGATCCTTCCCCCCGAACCTCGACTCATCCATCGCCCGCTCCAAAAGTGAGGTTAAGCCGGAGATTGAAAAATAACACATACGGCGGCTGAATTCTTGAAAAATAAGTATATTTTTGGCGTTTTTTCGACCCCTTTCGACAAGGAAGGGCTCGCCGCATGTAGTAGTACGGTGAAAAATTCGATTTTTTGCAGTTATACGCGATCCTACGGATTTTAATGAAGTCCAACAACTGATAACAGCAGTGAGTTGCGAGGATCCTACGCGAGATAGCAGCACTAGTACCTGCTCACGAATTTTTACATTGACTCTTACGGGAGTCCAGGGTCCTATAGAACTGGTCCCTGGTTAAGATTAAGTAGAAAAACTCACCTTTTTTTTTTTTTTTTTTTTTTTTTTTTTTTTTTTTTTTTGTATTTCCTGGTGAGATTCTTGGATGTCCCCTCGAAGGAGCATCTTTCACAGCCCCTTTTTTGTTTCACAATCAACACAACCCATCGATTTCTGGAAATACATGGGTGTTACTCTCATTTCTAAAATGAAAAAAATTTAATGATTCATATCATTCAATGTCCCTCTGCTATGAAACAAAATTGTGGACTTATCAGGACTAGAGAAAGCTGTTGCTCAGAAATTAATCTGTTTGTTTCAAAGGAAACGTTTCAAAAGCAGGATGTGTTTCTTTCCATCATAAATCCATTCCTGTAGAGTTGTTTTTGTCCCCTGAAATTTATGGAAATTGATTGAACGTTCAGCTTACAATCGTAGCTAAGTGGAGCAAAAATAAAAGGAGGAGAGAATCAACTAAAGTTTGTGAAGCACTGGTGTTCTTAGTTTGTTCTTAACAATAAATGGATCCATTACGATTGCAGAAATTCTTTTGTTTTCGGCTCCAATTAATAATTCCTATGACGTGAAATTAACTTGGAAACTAGTCTAAAAGTTGTTTCACAATCGTGGGTCTGGATCACTCAAATGAAAGAATGAGAAGGCTTTGGATAGCTTAAACTTCTATATCAGGTTTTCTAGAATTTGTTACCTGTCCTCTGTGGGTGTTCTTATACATGATTTATACGTTTATACCTAAAAATTATACTCACAACCAGCACTACAAGTCAAAACGTTTCATATCGTAATAATCAGTTATTCATCTGCATTGGAGATTTTCCCCAAAGTTCACGTTAGCCTTGGCTACTCAGTTCTTTCAACTAAAGTGAACCGCAATAGTTAACATCTTGTTTCATTATCAATGCTAAGAAAAATTACTCAGCAAATATTTTGCATTAACAGAATTTTCTTCAACACAACCACTTTGACTATGTAGAAATCCAGATTATTTTCTGAGCACTTCATTTCTTTCTCTGTAGTAATCATACACTTTCTCAGAGCATGATAACCACCAGCTTGTTGCAAAATAATAATTCTTCTCCGTAATTTGTTTTTTCGTATTTGCTATTCATCACCAGTTGATGTCTCTGTAGCTAGAAAAGTTTAATAGCTGCTAAGCTTACGATTCAGAAACACATCAGTTTGTTTTCTCCTGTAGTTGCTACTTCATGTTTTTTTTATGTCTGAGCATGGCAAATTGCATGAGGTTGTATGCACGCAAAAGCCTGAGTTTCATGTTTTCACTAATAATCTTAATGAGTCAGTCTAGCCTTAAGAGGGATTAAATAAAGCTTCGAAGGAAAACCCATCCCCTTTTTCTGAAACACTTTTTATCCATTCAATGTCAAATGTATAGAATTTGTATAACGCTTTTATGAAAACATCAAGAGATTATTTTCAGCAGGAAAAAATAGAAATTAGGACAATCTTGGTTTTCATCAGCAAGTGTTGCAAAGACCTTTTTAGATAAAGGAGGTGGGGTGTTTCTAAAATCTCTAATTCAATCATGATGTGTTATGATGAAATCATTCTATATTTCTGGACTCAAACTATAGGTTTGTGGTTCAAATGGCATTTTTGGTCACTTTTTTTAGAACTGTTGAGCGACGAAAAATTGTTTTTCTTACTTTTGATTTAACTTGCAAACAGTCAATTTTTAGGAATGAGGCAAATGGAACAATTGGCAAAACTGACTCATAAAACTGCACCATCACATCTTATCTTCCTCATGCACATTGTCTTTCTGTTCAATTTTATTCTGAGGCAAACCAGAAGGGGACACAAAAAAATTGTCAAAAAATTAGATAGAAGTTCAGAAGTTCATTGCCCATTTTTTTCAAAAACCTCTTGATGAGATTCCCATGAATTTCTAGAGGCACTAAAATTCTAAGTTTTTACCAAAAATCTTCATTACCTACTTCAATAATTATTTATGGGTCAAAATCTATGCAATCTAGAATAGCAAACTTCTCTTCAATTTTTCTGTTCCCTGCGGTATGTTCTCATCCTGTCTCACAAATAAAATGACATGTTTCTAGCTCTTGACGAGGAAGACACAAGTGATAACGGGAAAAAATCCCGTAGAGAAAAAAGTTCCCCTGAAGAAAAAATAACTGAAGTGAAAAAGGTACCAATTACAGAAGAGGACCAAGTAGGATTCATCAAAATTGAAGTGCTGCGCGGTCAAACCCAAAGTGCTATTCATTCCACGCTGGCTAAAGTTTGTGGGGAATTGGCCTTGCCAACAAGCCAAATCTCTACAATCATTCGAAGTTTTAAAAGAGGTAAGGTCTTCAGCCTAACCAGTTTCGGCTTCCATAATTGAATTGGTTTCTAAGTCTGTTGCTCTGTTTTAGAGTTACTTGCAATTTTTATGTTGTTATCATCTTTAGAAAAGTGAGTTGAAAGAAGTAAAACAGAAGAGAAGAAGATAATGGACATTTTTGGGGAAATTCATATCATGGCTCACACATTTTTTTAAGAAACGTTGTGGAAATATTTGAAACTGAGCAGAGGACTGGGTTTTTTCTCACAAAATAGATTCTGTCCAGAAATTAAACCGAGAAATGCACAGTATTATTCTGTCAAAATCAGCAAAGTCCGTGTCAAAAATCCAGAAAATTCTGCAGTTTTTTTTCCCTCTCTCTCCAAGTGGAGAGACGGTAACCTTTGTCTATTGTACTCTCTGAAAATTTTCATCATTCTTTCAAGACCAAATCTCCAACAGTCGCAATGTGAAAGTATTTATATTTTATGAAATTCAAATTCTCCCTCGGGAAAAAACTGAAAAATACAGAATGAACTTTAACAGATACTTTTCAACATAGAGGTATAATTAATCTGTCTGGTATGATAGGAATAGCAATAGCTAACAATCAGTAATCTTTTATACATTCACAAGAGCAAAAATATCTCATTTTTTTTAAAAAAAAAATAAATCCTTCTTTGACCTGAACACTGCCTGTCCTGCGAAAAATGGCTTGAAGTGTTTTTTTTTTCTCTTTTGGAAAAAATTCTAGGTTTAATAATTCTCCAACTCAGCTACATGCTTTCAAAATACACATTTTCAAATCGGCTTCATTAAAAATTGGATCTAAAATTTCAAAAATCACTTCTAATCCTTAAAAATACCATAACTTATTTGATATGAAATGAGACAAAAACAACTTAAGTACGCAAGCACCTTGGAGTAGCTTGTATGTACATGTACCATGCAAGAGATTGGCCAATGCTTCCAATGAACACAATCGGTTTGAAAATCCAGCCAAACCTAAATTACGAAATCATTTCATTTTCTGAGATGTATTCGCGTTTGAATATCTTTCTCCAGCAGAGGCCAACAAAAATTTCGATGCAATCTCAGATTTCTGCTCCGATACTGAGCTATGTTTCCTCTAATATTCTTTGTTTCCTCTCTTCACAGAAATCCAGTGATCGTCTGCTTCATTTATCAGGTAAAATAATTATAATTATAATTTTCTATCATATTTTGTATGTGTATGACTATGATAAATGATGATTGTAAATTACTTTAAGGGGTTTTGTGAAGTCTTCAGGATGCTTTTGTTTCCTCTTTCCTTCTTTGTATCCTTTCACTTTTTCATGTAATCTTTTTCTCGTCTCATCTTTCTTCATCTCATCAGTTAAATTCATGCAATTTCATTTTTCCTCTGTCCTCAATTATATGCTGATAAGAAGAAATAAAACCTCAGCCTTTTAGATAGTTCTAGAGTGTTTGAGTGTTAAAATTTTATATTCATGACAAGAATTACTCATGAAATGGATCACTAGACAAGGTCTTAAGAAAAGCGAAATCTACCATGTTTTTTCTTCAAAATCTTACAGAGAAAACAATTCACACCCAGGAAAGTTTTGAAATCAACTCTTGGGCCAGATAGTATCAAGTCTTTTGAACGCAGATTAAATGGAAGTGCGACGAAACAAATGACGTCATTTGTATTTTTGCCGTATGTATTTTTTGCCAATGCCATTTTATTTTTGCCAAAGCTGATAGAAAAAACTTACATCTTGTTGAAGGGTTGATTTTAGACTCCCTGTTGTGTCATTCGTTTTCTCTGTGGAATTTTGAAGAGTAAACACGTAGCATTTTGCTTAAATTCTTATCTTGTCTCGAGGCCCATTGAAACAATAGCTTACGCTTCAAAATCTTTTGATCAGTTCTTGCCTTTAATTGATCTCTCTCTCTCTCTCTTTTTTAACAGGTATTATACAATATACAAATATAAAACAATGAAGATGATCAGACTTAAAAGCTAGTCTTAATACATTTGATCGTATCATCATAGAACTTGGAGGAAAGCACTTTTGTGAAACGGGAATTGATCTCATAACAGCCTAAGTTGATATTACCACGAGAAACAGATAAAATTCCTCCAAATTTTTGCAAAAATGTTTTTTTCATTAACGTTCCATTTTCACAGGACGCTCGGTGCCTTGCACAATGCGCCTACAAATCAGGCTTCTGTTCTTAAAAACTAGGAGTGTCAACAAAACCCGCTGCGCATTGCTGAAGCAATGATAATGCAATATGCGTGCATATTTTAAAAATCATTTTGGTCCTTAAAGTGTGGATGGCTATCAAAAATTAGGTTTACCAGCCAAAATGCCCCTTAAAATTTTACTCTGAAGTGAAAATACTTGTTTTCACTCAGTGGAACTGATCGTTACCAGAGCTCAGTGGCATCTCCAACTTATTTTTATTTTTTTCTTATGCACCCTAGTGAATTTTTGAAAAATAACATCATATGCAATTTTTTATGTTTCAGGAAGATGGAATAATAAAAAGGTGATAAAAGCAATAAAGAAAAAAAAACTTGCTGATGAAGTTGCAGCATTAAACTGCAATGTCATCATATCAAAGGGTAAGCACAGTGTTTCATTTGATACTACATATTTGTATGATAATCGAGACACATGATCAAAATTAAATGAACAACTTTTTAGAAGATTTTAAAGTGACGAGTTAGTATTTAAAAGTTTAATTCGAATTTCGTAAGGCTGTTTAAAAAAAGTTAACCTGAGTTGCAAAAAGTTCTCAGCTTACCCATTTTGAAACAATTTTTTCTTTAATTCTTTTTTTTCATCCTAAGTTTTGTTCTTGCTAGGTTTGATTTCTCCTAAAAACATTATGGACCCAGCACCATTCTGTTAGTTACGGGATGCAGGCCTTATTTTTGATGTTTTTCCTCTTGAAGAGAAAGTTTACTAGTGTGAGGCCTTGCGCTGTGTTATCATTTTCTAGGAAAAATTTGACTTCTATACGATGCTTTCAATGGGGAAAAATCAGAATGCTCCGCTAGAATGGTAGTGCTACTCCTGTCATTTGAGTTCAAGAAATGATGAAAATTTTGAATGTAAAATTCAGGACTCGTTGTGACCATGGATGGCCAGTTTTTCAATCCTCAGTACATTTAGCTTTGAGTTAAAGGATTTCTCAGACTGTATCTAAACTCAAATTTCTGTTAGAATTTGATGAAACCGAGAATTCTCTCGAATGAGACTGGTATCATCATATCTGACCGAATTAATAACAAAAAACCAAAACGCAGAATTCTCAGAATTTTACGCTTGTCAACTACTCTGATATCATGAAAATGTGCCATATGAATTTTTGAGAGTTGTCAAATTTCCTCCGATACAATGTTCATTTTTAAGGAGGTTCATGAATATTTCCTCTTGAAATTTTCAGATAGCTCAGATCTGATTTTGTTTAAATTTCTCCAAAAAATTGAAGCAAACTCTTCACCACTTTCCCTGAAAATTAATATTTTATTGGAGGAAATTAGGCAATGCCTGAAGGCTTATACGGCATTTCCCCTGAACACAACAGTACAGCGTGCAATGAGCTAAGCACTGCAGTTCTTGTTTTATCTTCAAAATTTGATGCAAAACACATTGAACACATCAAAAACTTTCAAAATCAACCTTGTAAGTGAGGAATTCCGTAGTTTACATTATAAACTGTAAATTCGAATTTCTCCTGTGCAAAAAAAACACAGTGAATGTAGGCCACATTAGACATTGAATACCTGGCAAATACCTAAAGCCTGGTTTCACACACATTTTCTTCCATTTCTGATAAAGACACGTACCTTTAATCTTGTCAAAAAAAGTTATTACACCGGAAAATCTTACCATCGTAAAATAAACGGAAATTAGTTCAGTGCTGGATTTGACTCAAGTAGACTCTGGTTTTTAAGTCAGTGAGAAGCGTGCATTAACGTTGGCAAGAACACTTATTTTCTTCTTATGAGTTGAATCTAGTATAAGTCAATGTGTCAATCGTATTCTAAGAAAGTTTCAATGAGTGTACTGCCGTGCTCAGGAAAAACGCTGTATGATCATTCGAGAGTTGTCAAATTTCCCTCTATAAAACATAAATTTTTGACAACATTCATGCATAATTTTTCTTGAAATTATCAGATATATTAGATCAAATTGTGTACAAAATTGTCTGAAAACTTTGGAAAATAATCTTCGCAATTTTACCAGTAAATTTGGTTTTTATCAGAGGAAACTTGGCAACGTCTGAAGGCTCATAGGGCGTTCTTCCTTAGCACGGTAGTGTACATTTACTGCTGTGCTTCATTTTGTAGGCTGTCTCATGATCCATTACTTAAGTTCATCTTCAGAGAGAAAGCTAGAGAAGCATCCAGTACCTTACCGGGCAAAAAAACCATGCTAAAGAATACTTTAGTTAAAACATAAGTAAAAATCAGATTGGGACTTTTAGCATGAGGTAGTCCCTGTCATGCCATACTTTGATTTTAATCTCTTGAATAATTTCTGTTTCATCACAGGTCGTTCTCTACGAACCAGACGGTCATTCTGGGATCTGTCAGAGCCAGAGGACAGGAGCCTCAACTCTTCTAGTCCCCCAGCCTCAGAACAAAAGTTAATGATAGGTATAGATAGTGTTTCTAATGATTCTAATCTAAACATTAAACGTAAGAAAAGCAGTGCAATGATATCAAGTGAAAGTTCAAATTCTTTGACTGAAAAGAGACAAAAGAAGGTTGTCAAAAAGAAAAGAGAAGTTTCTCCTGAATATTCTGATGAAGAAACCCTTCTTTCCGCAGCTAGTGGATCCATGAAGCAAGGAAAAGCAATCTATATTGATTCTGACTCTGAGTCTGATACGCAAGTCAAACGTAGACTTTTTGTAGGAGGAAACAATTCTAATCAGTCAGAAGAAGAGGCTGAATCTGAGGAAGTATCAATTAAAAGAGATACCGAAACGGAAATAGAATCAGCACAAGAGGGGGACAAAAAATTAAAGTCTACCAAGAAAACCAAAAGAAGGAACAAACCACTCGAATGCTTAGCTCCAAAATCGCAGACAAAGAAAAACTCAGATGAAAGTGAGAAAATGGAATCGAAAGATTCTGAAACCCGCTTGAATAAAAAGATCAAGTCAAATACATCTGAGAAACTTGAAGACTCAGCCTCAGATTTTGATTCAGGATCAGAATCTCGGATGAAGTCTCAGAAAAAAAGTAAAGTGAAAAGGCAAAGTTCAAAAACTGTTTCAAAAGTACTTTCAAACCCAAACAAACAGTTGAATAAAGTAAAAAAACCAAATGGCACTGAATCTTGTTCAGAATCTGAGAGTAGCGATTCGGACTCCATGCCTATTGCCAAGATGAAGCCCAAGAAGTTAGGAAAAAAGGCAGAATCTGTTGATAGTGACTCAGACTCTATGCCTATCGCCAAGATCAAGTCTAAGATGCTGAAAGCTATTAATAGCGGTTCAGATTTCATGTCTGTTGCAGAAGTAAAGACTAAGAAGCTGAAGAAAAGACAAGAAATTATTGATAGTGATTCTGGTTTGATGCACAAAGCGGAAATCAAGTTGAAGAAGCGTACAAAGAAACCAAAAACCATTGATAATGATTCAGATTCTATGTCCATTGCGAAAATTAAGGCAAAGAAGCTGGAAACTATTGATAGTGCTTCCAACACCATGTCTATTAAAAATAAGTTCAAGAAACTCAAAAAGAAATCAGAAACCATTGACACTGATTCTGATTCTGATTCTATGTCTATCGCAGAAATCAAGTCAAAGAAGGAGAAAAATATTTATAGTTATTCAGACTCTATGTCTACTGCAGATTTAAAGTCCAGAAAACTTAAAAAGAAACCAGAAACCGTTGATAGTGATTCTGATTCTGACTCCCAGTCACTAGCAAAAATCAAGTCAAAGAAGCTGAACAAGAAACCTGAGGCATTTGTCGTAAGACCTAGTGCCCATAGTACTGCAAAAGCTAAAGTGCAACACAGGAAGAAAAAACCAAAAAACAATGATTCAGACTCTGATGTCAAATCTAAGAAAGAGAACAGTCCAATGTCTACAGATAGTGATTCAGACTCTATGTCTATTGCAGATATTAGAACCAAGAAACTTAAAAAGAAACCAGAAGTACCTGCGGAAGATTCTGATGCTTGTGACACCTCAAAGGTTAAAGCAAAAGAAGGACGGAAAGAACCAAGGAAATCGTACATAAATTCTGATATTAAATCCAATAGAAAGGAAAACGCAACCTGCAGTGACTCTGAGTCCGACAAAGAGTCTGATTTCGATAGTAGTCAAACCTCTCAAAGTAGCCGGACCAAGAAAAGAAAAAGACGCAAAGACTTAGACTCAACACTGTCAGATGTGGAAGTCAAATTGACTCACATATTTACAGGAGAGTTTGAAACTGTCTCAGGGACTAAAAACAAATCTGCCGAAAATTCTTTGAAAAAAAGACGAGTTGAAGTGACTTCCGATGAAAATTGTTCAACAGATAAGATTTCTGCTGATTCAAAAGCTCACGGAAAAGTTGATTCTGCAGCTAAAATTTCCCCTGCAAAAAAGTTTAGCCATGAGTCAGATTCAAAACCCAAGGAAGATGAAGAATTTCGACTGCAATTAGAAGATACCTCCGAGGACACTCTGTCAGAAGCTTGCGACACCAAATCAGTGGTAGCTGCCCTGTCAACCTCATGTACGAAGGAAAACAGAGTTCGCCAAAGCACTCCTCAAAAAAACCGGCCCAAATCTAAGACAGAAGAAAGCAGCGCTAAAAAACAAAATGTTCTTCATGATGTTTTATCGAGTAAAAACATTCAGGACATTTTACATGAATCTTTCTCTGAGTTTGACGAGAATGGTGAAGAGCTTGAGGATTTTGAAACCTAGATTTATTTCACTTCTATTTACAACCAGTTTTTTGCCAAACTAGTCAAAGTGTAATAATTAGCTACTTGGTTAAAATCACATCAACTCATAATTTTCTCGTATTTTTGTCTATTTGTTCCCTCTTACTGTACCCATTAAATGTCAATTTCTTGTAAGTACTTTCAAGAGTCTACATCTTTTATTTTTATTGTTTATTTAGGGATTAAGAATTCTCTCCCAGTGTCTTCAAATATTAACCGTATCTTTTTCTTTATTTATTCTTAAATTCAATAATAGCATCTTTATTGCTCTGTATTTAATCTTATTCCTTGAAGTTTATTTTCAAATCTATAAAATTTTCTCAGTCGCAAGTTTTCCCTCTCTTGAACATTTTCAATTTATAACCAACATTTATCCTTATTTTAGTATCCATTATTTCTCGTACAGAGCATGCTTGCTAAACATCCTTGCTTGGTTGATAAGCAATGAGCAGCTTTTCACTTTTAATTTTAGATTAAGCTAGATTCATGAAGGAAACACTTGCTTTGATTATTTGCATATTGTTTATTTTAAGTAAGATTTGGAGTGTTTATCAACGGTGGTTTAAATTGCTCTTAGCATTCAGATCGCCCCACAGAGGAAAAGCTTTATAAGAAACTCTCAAGAGCTATTGGTCGAAGTTTTGGTAAAAAATAGTCTTTATTGTTCATGGTCGACTTTCATTTTCACGTTGGGAATTTTTTTGTCCTCTACTCTCATTTCAAAGTTTGAACCAGCATCAAAGGTCGTTTTTGGACTCTAATTTCACAAAGTAACTCCTAGTGAATCTAAAAATTAAACAAATTGATTCTATCATATAAATATCTTTTCATCAGATGCCCTCATGTTGTTAGGTTGTTAAATAGAAATCATGACCGTTAGGTTAAATCATTGAAATGGCTTTTTGCCTTCAGATATTTTGCAAGTGTAATACATTGTACCAATAATTGTAATCACCTGGAACTCAGAGTAGATCTCTTTACCTGTAAATTTATAAGTTTTCCTTTTTGTTTAAGAATTTGTATTTTATTATGTATATGTATGTAAATTTCATGAGCTTCAAGAGAGATGTTCTTTCATTTCTGAGACCTTTCCCGATATGATACGTTTTTCTTTGATTATTTCTCATCACAATGATATTTTAATGAGTTCTTGTTTTTTTTATTACTTTTAAGGTTATTATTTCAGGATTTTTAAAGTTTCTTACCAACCTGCGTTCATTACAAGCGGAAAGACATTGCTACAACTTTATTTTTGAAATCTTGCTGTAAGGACGTTTTTGTGTCCATTTTGCTGGGCAAGTTGAAGAGAAATTTCAAAAGTAATATCGCTGTTCATTTACCAATTTTGCACATTTTACTCAGAAAACTGGAGGATTGGTTTCAGAGCAAAACACAAAAATAGGGTAACCAAGGCTGAGGTAAAATAGATGACATTATGCCTTGGATTTTTTAAGGATAGCATCGGCCCCTATTTCAACCAGGATACTTAAAATAATGGAATAAAAGAGACGAAAATCAAAACTTGAATTTATCAGAAACCTTGATTCTGGGTTTTATTTTAAGTTACTTCTGTTACATTATTTTCAGTTTTCTAGTCTTCGAAAGGATGGTACCATACTTAACATTCCAGGCATATTGTTATTTGTTATGCCTCTTCTGTAACTACCCACATTTTTTGGTTTTGTTGAGCTTTCAAGCTATTTTGCAATGTGCTTTCAGTTTTTTTATTACTAACTTAGAGGCGAATAATCAAGACAGACTTTTTCTCTCTCTTCTTCTGAGTGTATCCCTTGTCTTTAATCTTCTTCATCTCGTTTTTTTTTTTTAAGTTAGAGAGAGTCCTCTAATGAAATGCAACATTCTCACCAGAACGATGATTGTTAAATTTTAGTAAGGGAAGAGCTGGAAGTTGTATATTGATGCACCTTTTAAAAATCCATACCATAGAAATCCTTCATCTTGCCAAGGAAAAAATTTCCAGCAGTACTTTCTTGTAAAGCAATCGACAACAAGGGTAGAGAATTTCATCCAGCAATGTACAATTCCATGGGTGGATCTTGGTACGTAGCATGGGCAATGCGAAGGTTAGATAAACGGAGCAATGTGTTTTCTAACGTTTGAGCAATTAAAAACTAAATTATTCTTTGTAAAATGTTTTATTTGAGTCAGTATCATGCCCTGAAAATGTAACATTAGCTAGCTGTAATTAAAGTTAAAACCAAATGCTGCATGTTACCTTACGTGTTATCTTGTCTGCAAATTAATAGATTTTGAAATCTTATGATTTTGATAATGTTATTACTAGTTCGATTATTTACATCAGTAAGAGTTCAGTAAAATCACCGGAATTGTATCAAGAGTACACTCAAATGTAAAAGGAGTTACTCAAAGCCTCCTAGCACTTTAACTTTGAAAATAAACTAATGGAGTGAATAACATATAATTTTCCCTACACATCAAAAGTGTTCGATTGGTTTTTTTTTTTTTTTTTTTTTTTTTTTTTTTTTTTTTTTTTGGCTCAGAAAATATTATTAATTGCTTTTACTTTGAATGACTTATCTTTCAATCTCTTGTACTACATTTCTTACAACTTGTTTATTTGCTTCACTTTTCAATGTTGTAATTTTTTATTGCTCCCACTTTTTGAGCCCATTCTTTTTATTTCTTATGTGAACTTTATTTTGCTCCAACAATTTTTTTTTTGGAGAAAATTATAAGTTTTCATCAGTTTTCGTTGCATTTTGCTCAGTTTAATCTAACAAATAGACACTTTGGCCCAGCTTTGCAGTGAAATAAGTTTAAGTAGGCAATAACTCAGCTACCGCACAAATATATATACATAAGTCTGTCGATTTAATTGTTAATAATATTCGATTCTTCCTCTGAATTTTGCATCATATTTAGGTTACTGCAGTACCTGTAATTCATTTAGTGTAATTATTAAGAGCAGGTTAATTATCTTAAATAAGATAGGCTCGTTATCTCAATCTCTCAATTGTACTTAAAGCTTAGAACCTCGATTTCTTAATCATAAAGTATAACCAGACTTACAGCAATGTAGCTCTTCCATGCGTTAGAAATTTACAGATTAAATTCTTTTTTTTTTTCTCTTTTTTTTAAGTAAAATAATCACTAGAAAAACGATTGTGCAAATGGTGTTATCTGAAATGAACTTTCTAGCTGTAAAAACAGCTCTTAAAATTGAGACTGCAAGGGTATCCAATATCCATCGCGGCTACACTGAGAGTCCTCTGCTCTATCTAGAACTGGGGGTAAAAAAGAAGAGACAAATGTCACATCCAAAAATTGCACCATTGAACAGATATTTACATGCCAACCAATGGGCCAACTGATGATTGATGCATCCAGACTGTGTGACTTTTGTCTCTTCTTTTCTTTCCCCAGTTCTAGTCAAACTCTCAATACACAGATAGGGAGCAAAATTATTAGCAGGGCTGCCTTTTTGAGACTATGAGGCTGGAACCAAAGCAACCCTGCCAATGTATTTGCTCCCTATCAGTGCATAAAGAGTTTGAATAGATATAGAGATGGAATCTCAGCGTAGCAAAGGGACACCCTCCATTAGGTATGTTCTCTACTTTAAGAGATTTCTTTGGGCTTGAGAGTCAGTTTCACAGAAGAGCAGTGGTACCATCGTGTTTCTAGCGAAATAAAATCGCAAATCCCTAACGCTTATGAGAACCCCCTTCCAGAACTTGAATAATGGAGTGTGACTGATGGTCCTATAATTTTCGTCTAAAAAATTCGCAAAACACAGCCTTGCTCATGTCTGGTTTATTTCATCAAACTTCTTGGTATGGTACAAACGTTGTGGCCAGCGAAGAATTCTCTAACATTTTTTTCCCTGTGTTTAAGATGTCTGATACTCCTGGATTCTTAGGCCCTCTAATTTAGTATGTTAAGAAAGTTGAGGTATAACTTCATTTCATTTCTGAAACCTAGCAAAATTTTAAGATTATGTGCAGCGTTATGTTTAGGGTAAGCAATTTCATGACAATTATACTTTGTTTTTCTGGAAAGATTTTAGTTCAAATTTAGTGTAATTTTTTGTTATTCAAGAAGGTATTTCTGGAATCTAGGAGGTTTGAAACATACCTAATATTACCTCTAGAATTAATTGATTTCACTACCTAGAGCTCTGGATCTTCTTGGTGACACCTTTGTCTGCTCTTTGAGATTTTGCTATCGCTCTGATCCCTCTTTGAAGGAATATTCTCCCATCAGAGTGAATGTATGTAATGTATGTATGTAAATATTTTTTATCAAGGTGAATAAATGTAAAAGTTCTGTTTTTTCTTAAAGAGTGTTTTATTTGTTTCTCATTCATTTAACAGATTCAGTCACATGTTTGTTTAAGACCACTGGTTACCATATCGACGGTGAAAGTCGGCAATCACATAACTCGGTTTGCGACGTTGCAGACTTCCTGTCATACTTCATTTTTTAAATGGAAAACTACTCAACGGCAATTCTTTAAAACTGTCATGATTTTTCTTCTCAATGCGAAGAAAATTCTGCAAAAACTTCAAGAAATAATATCAATTTGTTCTCCTTTAAAAAAATGACGCACCTAGAGGCGGAGATTTTCAGACACCGCAAACGAGTTATGTGATTGCCGACTTTCACCGTCGATATGATAATACCATTCAGGGATGCAAAATCTCTACAATCCCTCGATCCTAGGATTGCAGGCTTGGGGTGCCCACTGGTCGGAAATAGTGTGGACCGTGATAGATCCGGCACCAAAATATTACGAATTTTCAACGATTAAAGCGCGCACTGTAGTGAACGCGCAATGCGTGTAGTATTCTTACAGTCTAGTAGGCGCTAATAAAGGCACTTTTACGAAAAGTGTCCTATTTCAGTCACGAACTTGGAGAGTAGTTTTAAGATGTGTGTTCAAAAATCTCACATTTTACCTAATCTTATGGCAAGTAAGTGTTTTGAAGGAATTCTGACAGCTAAAATTGTGTAAATCGATGCATTAAGCTTCAGTTTCAGCTTTTACTAGGTACTTAAAATGTGACGGCTGTCACCGTCATGATTGTCAGGTTTGCAATGTTTACAGCCTCATAACTTTTTTTTGATCTGATAAACAGTTTCAATTTTGGTGATGATTGCATCAAAAATACTTCCAGTCGAATAAACAATTAATTCTGTTTTTTAAAAAAAAGAAAGAAGGCGTCTTCCACGCGACTATTTGCCCAAAATATGCTGTCCTGAAGTTACGACGTCACAATCGTCACAGATGTTTTTGTTGGTCAAAATCATAGACATGAAGACGAAGCACTCGTATCTAGTAAGACGGGGGAGGGTGAGAAGTGAAGCCGCCCTTGCGCTCTGTGCTTGTGTGAGTGTGTAAATAATTGCGGGAGCCCATGACGGCAAGCGGAAATTTAATTGAAGTTTTCCTCTTGATTTTTCCACATTTTTTGCTCTAAAGTAGTTTTAAATGTCTAAAACGAAGAAATCAATAAAGTTGGGAGAACGACTTTTTATAATAAACCTACTTTGACTCAGCAGAGTCGGTAACAAGCGAGGATCTCAGATAAAGTTAATTTTTCTGTTGCTCATGGTGGTTCCGCCGCGCGCTGGTTCAAACAAGCCGTCACAGTCCCAGATGATCATTACTCCCAAACGAGGTAAATCGGTCGATGACAGACCTCAAATAATTTGAAGCTAAAAAAAAAATACACGTGGGTAAGAGAAGTAAGGAAAAATCAACCTAGAACACTTTGTATCCGCAATTTTATTCCGTTGCCGCTCTTTATTTGAATTTCAAAATTGTCCCGATTTTGCCGCCAATCCTCTGTAGCCAATTGGATAGGTGGCTTCATTCTTTCTTCTAGCGCTCCGTCTTTACGTCTTTGGACAAAACGGGCGCTAGGGGCAGTGGAAATGGCTACAAAATGTTCCATCCCGTTGAGTGAAGTTTTCACATTAAAATATGATCGTACAGCAGTCACTGCCGGAATTAAGAGAATTCTGGAAGGATGTAAAACACAAATTTACTCCATTGAACCTTCTTGTGGGTCGCGATTTTTATTTTTGAAGCTTGTAATATTCTGAAAAATCTTTGTATCCACTTTATAGTTCTTACTACCAATTGCACGTATACCGGCTTTAGAGATTGTACTTTATTGCGGTGGAGTATACTCGCCGTTTTTTTTTTTTTTTTTTTTTTAAATTTGTTACGACCGTCACACCGCATAGGATATTTTGTGTTTAAAAAGAAGTGGGGATAAGGCCCGATGAAAAAAGGTACCATAATAAAGGTTTAAGCTTGATACCATACTTGACCAGGGAAACAAACCCTCGATCCAAAATGATCAAGTTGAATTCTTAGTTTTGGGAAGATCGAATTGGACAGTTTTCATAGAATGGCCCATATGAGGACCTTTCCGACCGAACAGCTTATACCCATGTTAACGTTGCTAAGTTTATGCATACATGCAACTGTTAATTAGAGAGCTGCAAGCTTTGTTCTGAAATTCGCCTCAAATGTTCTTACTTTTTTCCTGAATACATCGGCAGAGAATTTTATAATGTGTGTGATTTCGGATTTTTGTTAGAAAAGGAAAGGTTGCGGCATCAGCGACGTTGACATGGGTACCTATAAGCTGTTTTGTCGCAAAGGTCCTCGTGTGCGTTTCACGCCGACCAGCGATCGTACCGGGTTTGGCGTAATGTGTGAAGTATTCCTGCAGTCTTGTAGGCGCTCATATGCTCTCGCGCTGACCATGACCGACGACCGCACTATGCGTTTTGCGCAATGCGTGAAGTATTTCTGCAGACTTGTAGGCGCTAATATCCGGCGGCCGCACTGTGTTTGGCGAGATTAGTAACGATGATACAGCATCAGATTTGAAAGGAACTGTAGAAACAGAGGAGATGCGAGATGCCTGGTATGCAAAAAAGTGAGACAAAGAAGGAGATATGCAACTCAGAATCGTGCGCATGGCAGCGTCAATAATCAAAGAGGAAATCATTTTAAAAACAAACAAAACCGATTATTGTTACCCTGATTCCTTTTCATATTAAAGGAAGTAGGGTAATAATAATTGGAATTATTGTAAGGAATTAAAGAAACGCTTCTAGAATCCCTTACTATATTTTTCAATAATGTGATCACGAACGAATAAAAGGTGATGAAAGCTCATGGAGAAGAAAATCGGAAGTGATTTCATATAATAGGTATATTATGACTGGCCTCTCTCAACTTATATTCATCTGTAACGATAAACAATGGACGCGTTTGCTACGGTGCCTGATACAACTATACAACCTCGACGGATGTCCGTATTGCGTTCAAAAGTTTGAAGGCGTTTTCACTTCCTCGCAAACCATACTACCTGTAGTTGATTCGATCGACAAACGCGTTGGTCGACGATGACGGGGACTTGATGCAACTTTTTAAACTTGATGGATGTCCGTATCGCACCGACTGAAGTGCGAACCACGTCTCCATTGCGGTGTTTCAAAATTTCCTTCTTAATTCATCTCTTCCATGAGAAACAATCCAAATTTACGACTTTAAATTTCGAACCAAATCTTCTGCTATCGAATTTGAAAAATCATGGAGAATTTAAGTTTTATGTTGACCAGCTTCTCGAAGAAAAATAAAATTTCTAAGAGAAGTCTGCAACGTCGCAAATGGAGAAACGTCGTCTCTCATTTTGCCCAAAAAAATATGTATGAATAAAATGAAGGCATTATGACTGGCCTCTCTCAACTTACATTCGTCTGTAACGATAAACAATGGGACGCGTTTGCTACGGCGCCTTGATACAACTATACAACCTCGACGGATGTCCGTATTGCGTTCAAAAATTTGAAGGCGTTTTGACTTCCTACGCGTACCATACTACCTGTAGTTGATTCGATCGACAAACGCGTTGGTCGGCGGTGACGGGGACTTGATGCAACTTTTTAAACTTGATGGATGTCCGTATCGCACCGACTGAAGTGCGAAACCACGTATCTCCATTGCGGTGTTTCAAAATTTCCCTTCTTAATTCATCTCTTCCATGAGAAACAATCCAAATTTACGACTTTAAATTTCGAACCAAATCTTCTGCTATCGAATTTGAAAAATCATGGAGAATTTAAGTTTTATGTTGACCAGCTTCTCGAAAGAAAAATAAAATTTCTAGAGAAGTCTGCAACGTCGCAAATGGAGAAACGTCGTCTCTCATTTTGCCCAAAAAAATATGTATGAATAAAATTGAAGGCATTATGACTGGCCTCTCTCAACTTACATTCGTCTGTAACGATAAACAATGGGACGCGTTTTCTACGGCGCCTTGATACAAGACGAAGTTACACGATGTGGCCACTGTGAAGGGGAAAACGGGGCATTTTAAAAGTAGCGAGGTAAATTTTGTTATTTTTTTCGTAAAATAATCTAAACAGTGTATTACTTTGAAAAATTTTAAAGCCGTAGAAACATTTCAAAGGGAGGAAAAAAATTCGCGAAATGACGAAAAAACGCGTCTTTGCACGCCACGCTCGGAGCTTTAGGTTCTTTGAGGCGCGTTTTAAAATATTTTTTTCTCCACTTTATTTCATCCCCGTTACTCTCTCATCAAATGAAACCATTTGCAGGGTTCCGCACTTTAACCCCCGGAAAGTCAAAAATTAGGGCCACCCTACGCGAGTAACCTCTGTTCTGAAATAGCAATATCGACCATTTTGGCGCCTAAAACCGGTACTTTACGTGGGGCACAAGGACTCGATCGACTTGAAACCTTTTCTGACGATACTAGGGCATGCTTTTTGAAACATTGAAACCAAAAATTATTGTTTTTAGTGTTACTATCTTGATAGCGTGCGAGTACTCCGTTGCCAAAATAGCCATTTTGACCCTTTTGGCGCCAAACAAACCATTTTTTCGGTGGGAGCCACTATCCGTGAAGGTTTGAAATTTTTTTGGTAATAACTGGGTATATTACGTACATACTAAGGCAAAAACAAAAAATTTATGTGTCCTCATTTTTTTTAAAACCGCTAAAATCTGTAAAAAAAAATGGAAATTGACGATTTTTACGAATTTTTTTAGGGGTCAAAATATGGTACGATAAATTTTATTTTTTTACCCAAGAATCTTATTGGTCTGATGTGTAATTGGTGAAATTTTGGTGCATTTTCATCGAAAAATACGGGAGATATGAAATAAAACGTGAAAATACCCTAAAATTCCCCGAAAAATGGGTTTTTCGGGGCTGGAGGGGGATGGTTGGGGTCAAGAGGTAAAAATTGCCCAAAACCATGTTTTTAGGATCTTCTAAAAGGGTTTAGACCATTAAATTCAAAATCCGTGAGGAGGGGCATTTTGGTGCCCTTACCCAGGGACACCCTTTCAGGATTTCAGTGCGCGTAGCAGAGACTAACAAGAATGTTTCAAGTTAAAATTATACGGATGTGCATCCTAAAATTCCTAGCAAAGACGAACTATTTTTGGGACATTTGCAACTTCAACGAGCTCTACTTGCCTTAAGAAACAATAATCTGTTAAGACGGTGGCACTATATCGCAGAAATATAGAATTGGACCGAGTTTATCAGAAAGGCGAACCAATCCACATTTTCCAAAAATTGAGTCAAGAATGTTTTTGAGTTTTGCTAGCCGTATATTTTCTCCTGCCAAAAACTGTAAGTCTTAACACACAAATTTTTTTGTGAAAAGAAGGGTTAAAGTTGATTTTTTATATTGAGCCTTATGCAGGAATAAAACTTCAAACCTCTTTTTCTCAGTTTCAACTTAATGTGGGTTGGTTCCTTTCTGATGAACCGGGTCCAACTGGAATTCATTGGATTGCCTTACTTTACCATGTTCTCTTTTGTCCTATTTTAAGAAAGTTCATCGACACTTGAACACAGGATGACAAATAATATTTTCATCGCTAAAGTCGAAAAATGAGTATCCGATTGTGACTTTACAAGTCTCCGCGCCCTCATTTTATTTATGAAGAGTTTAAAAAACAGTCTTTTCGGAGGAAATTTTCTTCTTTTCCTCCGTTATTGATATAAAATCTTTGAGGGAGGGTTTTCCTGAGAAAAAATATAGCTTTCAACCCGATGTTGCAGGCTGTCAACCTTTTAAACGAGTTGTTTCGATACTCTGTTCGAAGACACGAACGGCTCGTGCGATGCAACTATTCGTGCATTACGGAATAAAATTGCATAATCAAATAAATGAAGGCGTCATGACGACCGCACATCACTCTGCCTGTATAAATTGGAAGGGGTCATATCTGCATAGCGACTTCCTGATGATGCACATAGTCTAAAATCATGGATAGGAAAGTCATTGACCTTTGAATACGAAGGTGCTGCTCTGTTACGAAGACGCTGTCCAATTTCCCCTGCACGCCAAAAGAAGTCGTCACCTCTAATTTCAATCCGTCTATAATTTGCCAATAGTAAGCCAGCGGCTAAAATCAGAATACGTCGGAGATTTTCACCTTTGAACACCGTTTTTTTCGTGATTGTATCAACGTCGACCTACTCACCAATGATGTTGGCATAAATAAGTGCATACGGACAGTGACCTGGCTCCACGTGGAAATGAGTTTTTCAATGACCCTCTGACCGTCACCTACTCTCCCTCCGCTCGCTCATCGATTTTTCTATCAATTTCAATAATCAGCCCGCGAGCCTCCCTTAGTTGCCAGGATCTCCCCCAAAAATGTCGTAGTTCCGTCCAACTCGCAGGATGGGCATCACACCTAACGGTCTTTCATTCACCCCTCCCCCTCCCCGGGAAAACTATCCCTCGAATTATCTTTCTGTATCCGATGCCTCCCCAAATTGCGAGGAGCTCCCCAAAAAATGTCGCGGTTCCGTCCATACTCACACGATGGGTATCACAGCTAACGGTCTTTCATTCCCCCAAAAATGTGCAGTTCCGACCATGTTCGCAGGATGGGTCCCTCATTCACCCCCCCCCCCCCCTCCCCGGGAAACGATCCTTCGAATTATCTTTCTGTATCCGAGGCCTCCCCAAATTGCGAGGATCTCCCCCAAAAACTCATGGTTCCGTCCATACTCGCAGGATGGGCATCACACCTAACGGTCTTTCATTCACCACCACCACTACCACCCCCCCCCCCTACCCCGGGAGAACGATCCCTGGCTGCATGGCGATGGCGATGGTGGGGAGGGGAGGGTTGCAAAGTCAAGTTCAATATTAACGCCTCGGTTTTAAGGTCATGCCTCGGCTCGGCCGGACTGGACTCGGGTGGCGGGGCGGTGGCGGCGGCGGTGGCGGTTTGCCGGGCGTCGCGGCGCAGGCGTGCGAGTCCTGGCGTCGGGGGCTCCGTCGACGGCGGCGGTGGCGGCGGCAGTGCGAGCGCAGCCGTCCGTTATCGCACTTCCTCGTCCTCCCGCTCGGGCCAGCGCCGTTCCGCGCCGCGCCGCCGTTGGCGTCCCCAACGTTTTTATCGATTGCCCTACATTCATTCCCGTTGCTCATCCGGACGTCGGCGGCCACTCCGCTTTTCCTTCGCACCTCCCGAGTCGAGTTTCCGCCGTGGCCAGTGCCTCAACCCGAAATGTGCCGTTCCCGTTGAGACCCCGGACTCGGACTTTCCAGCCGTCAAGACCCGTCCGACGCCACCATGGACCTCGCCAGCGCAGGTAAGCCCAGGACTTGTTGCTCCTCTTAGGTTATGTTTATACCCCACGCCCACGGCCCGCCCGAAACCCGAGCGCTGCTTCTGCTTTCCCGATGCGGGCATTATTTTCATCGTCGTGTGTGTATGTTGGGTGCCTCGCCGTTGATACAGATGCCGGGATCGTGTCACATATGTTAGCCTCGACGCTCCGATATTTATCGCGTCCGGATCGTTAGCGCCCCGCCAGCAACCATATGTGACGAAAGCAAATAAATTCGGATGACTTTACCGCCGTTCGGAGAGAACCGAATTTTTCGACGGGTATCCTTGGTTATTCGGAAACGATGCGTAACCGTTCCTGTGCACTGCCGTGCTAAGGAAGAGCGCCGTATGAACATTCGAGAGTTGCCAAATTTCCCTTGATAAAACATGTATTTTTGACAACGTTCATGCATATTTTTCCTTGATATTTTCAGATATTTTAGAATGAATTGTGTGCAAAATTGTCTGAAAAGTTTGGAAAAAAATATTCGCGATTCTCCCAGTAAATTCAGTTTTTATTGAGGAAACTTGGCAACGTCTGAAGGCTCATACGACGTTCTTCCTTAGCACGGCAGAGTAGGTTGTCGATGGCTAAAGTGCAAAACCACGTATTTCCATTAAGTAAGGCGTTTCAAAATTTCCACCCCTATTTTATTTCATTTTTTAAGGAGGAACAAGCCGACTTCATGGCTTGAAATTGGCAGAATATTCTGCTAGCAGAGAGGAAAAACCAAGGAAGCTAAAAAGAAATTACGTTCACTAGCTCCCCCCCCCCCCCCCCAGAAAAAAAAATATTGTATGACAGGAAGTGTGGAGCATCGTTAACGGAGATACGTGGCTCCGTTTTGGTCGTGGTTATTCTCTCCAAAATGATTTCACCAGGAGGACTTCTGGACGGTAACCAACTTGTAAATTTCAAAATCTTCCCCGGCATTGATTCGGATCCTTTACAGTTCATGAGACGAAGACTATGTTACCCATATCAAGAACATCAAGTATTTCTACCGATGAATCGATTCTATCGATTGCCTAACTCAGAAAACACGTTTGTTGTTACAAAACATAAGTTTCCTAGTCAGAAAATTAACTGTGACGTGGAGGTCGACAACGTCGCGGACCTAGATAATGCTTTCTTAGCTCAGCGAGCTGATTACTGAAATTGATAGACAAATCAATATACAAAGTTGACCAGGAGCAAATGGAGTGATCCTATTGATGGAGGCAGATGGTTGTAATGGACAAAGGAGGTAAGTAGTAGATTTACTAACTGCCACCTAGAAGGGATCCCATAGTTACTCCATCGTTTTTCCCCTTAGTCTACGAAGATGACCCGTTTCAACCCAAAAAGGTTGCTCCATTTTCCTATCGTCTTCCGTATCAATTGCTTGGCTTATCAATTGTTCGGCTTATCAATTTCAATAATCAGTCGGTGGCTGTCGAAATGAATCGCCAAACATAGTCGGTAACAGTTCGAATCGTTCGGTCATGAAAGTTGGTAATCGATTTTTCCAACGGTTAAGTTACCGATGAGCTCTGCTGGAGAATACGAGGAGTAGCTCGAAAGAACAAGCTTGCAGGTATGAAGTGAGAAATATAAATTGAGCTGTATTCACCGGGAGGTAAAATCGATAAACTATAATGTTCGGTTTTCACGAGCGAGCAGTCATCATAGTAGGGGAGCTACTACCGAATGCATCTGACATTCTCTTGCTTAGCTTGTGAGTTCGACACTCAAATAATCTCCGTCGGTGGAGAAGATTCTGCTGAGCTGAGATGGTAAACATAGAAAATAAGAAATTGAAATTCCACGAGGAAATATCTCGGTTAAATTTCAGGATATTTTTCATGAAATTTCAGATATATGTTAAATTTTCAAAGGCGATCTCGGCAGAGGTGAGGATGGCTGACGCATGTCCATAAAAAGAGGATTTTTTTGTTTTGTTTTTCAAAGCTGACGGATATTAATAATAAATATGGAGTAATAATATTTCTGTTAAAATAATACACATCGACGGTGTAAGTCGGCAATCACATAACACGGTTTGCAACGTCGCAGACTTCCTGTCATACTTTACTATTTTTTAAACGGAAATCTACTCAACGGCAATTCTTGGAAACTGCCGTAATTTTTCTTCTCTGTGCGACGAAAATTCTGCAAAAACTTCAAGGAATGATTTTAATTTGTTCTCCTTTAAAAAAATGACGTAGAGGCGGAGATGTTCAGACACCGCAAACGAGATATGCGACTGCCGACTTTCACCGTTGACATGCAAGTAGATTCTGCACAGGTAAATCGCGTGGTTTCTCTCTATTTATTCTGCTTGAAATTGTCGGCCATGCCGTCGATCCACATATAAAGTTCAAAATTGTACTGCCAACTCGCAAGTTTTTCTCTTTATACTTGAGATGAATAAGGCCGTAATTGTAAAAACCAGGATGGGTGGGAGGAGAGTGGGAAACAAATACTTTTCCTCAGAATGAGGGAGGGGGAAAGAAAGGCAGTGGAAATGGTCCTATTAGTAATAGGATAATGTAACGGATATGCACGGATATGTAATAGGCTATTACATATTATCCGTCAAACACTGTGATTTTGACACTTCATTTCGACCGCGCGGTGAGTAGCTCAAATTGCATAACTGTCAAAACTGAAGGAGATTGTACAGCGTCATATGCCTGCACAGTCGGTAGGTCTAAAATAGTTCGTTCTTTGTTAAAGCAAATCAATGAAAATAATCAAATTCATAAGGAAAACGGGGAAAAAAAACCAGGAAGGCCAAAGTTTTTTGGAAAATGTGTATATTTGGGGAATACAGTTCATATTGTTTTCTCAGGTCTTCCCTTAGGTACCTTAGGTTCCCTAGGTTCCTTTAGGTAGGAGGTTTCTCAGGTACCCTTATAATACAAATGCAACCCGTGGTTGTTTTGGCAGCCACAAATTCCCGACCGACAAACTTTGAGTCTTCCTCACTTGCGACCAGCACGGCCCTGCCAGAAGGGGATTTCCGTGAGAGCGTGTTTGATGACATTTACTTAAAATAGTTATAATAAAAATAATGGTTTCAAGATTTCGCATTCCGTGAACCCTAGACTCTGTAACGTTTGAAAGTTGGAACTATGACCTTGTTTTATCATCCGGGTGTTTTATTCGCCGGTGGACCCCCTACAACAAGAGAATACAAAAAAAGAAAAAAAAATAATAATATGTTAGTAGAATAACAATAGCAACAATATATTGAATTGAAAAAAAACCAGCACTGAAAATTATTTTTGCAATTCATTCTATATTTTACACGCGATACGTGGAGGAATAGCCTCGCATGCTTTAAAGACGTATACTGGAATCATATCAGCGGCTGAAGATAGAAAAATAAGAGGGAGTCATTTTTTTGTTATCGATGTTGCAAACGTGCGTAATTGAAAGCGACTGATCAATCGGGGATCCCAAGCAAGAAAAGTTTGTCATTAATTATACAATGCCTCTGATATTGCGGGTTTTTCCCGGTCGTACAGAATTCGATCAAAATCTGCGAAAAACAGCACAAATTCAATATTATCAATCAACGTTCATTGAGATAAAATATCGGTTCCTTGTTCGCAAACTATACATATCGGTTTTTTTCTTCTAACAGAGGATTTGCAAGTGTCTTAAATGTTGTGAATTTCATCTTTAAAATGATACTACTAGGAAAACTTAGTACGAGGATATCCTTGGTTTCTAAATTGGACAATTATTAGAGAAAATATGACGAAATAACCTCGAGTTAGGTTAGGGATAGTTTTTCATTCTCAGGGAAGTTTAAGTAGGTCCTTAACTCCTCAACGTCGCATTATGAAAAGGACAGTTTCAACGAATCTCGGGTGGAGTCTACAAAATAACCTCGAAAACTGATCCTTGAGAAGAATCAGAAAAATCCACCCTAGGAAAAAAAATTGAAAATTCGCAAGAAAAAATGTGATAATTTTCACAAACTTTAAGGGAGGTACAAATTTCAAGAGTACGATGAAATAGGCGAAATATACTTACTACATTGTTCAGGTTTTTCGCAACCGCGTCCGTAGGGATTACCCGGTGTCGCCGGCTCGTTGGACGGCTGGTTTCCACGTGCAATTGGACCGTAATTCAGCGGAGGAGGACCGCCCTGCAAAAATCCACAACTCAGTTTTTAACACAATCATTCTATTAGACTTGGGGATTTTTTAAATGGAGAAATACTCAACGTCACATCTCGATAACTTCCCTGATTTTTCTCGTTTGTTTCAAGAGCATTCTTGGAGAATTTCTAGCAATGACATTTATTCTTTCTCCTTTGATTGAATAAAATGAGAGCGGAGATTTTGAAATGGCGCAAACGAAATGCAAGTTTTTGCAGTTTCACCGTCGATACACGCCATTTATTATTTCCCCGTCTAGATGGGTCCTCTTTGAACCTGAAATAGTAATCGTAGTTCTATATTGGAAAATGTAGTTCATTCGTGACCAGTGCCTAGCTATCGCACATATGAATTTTTCCCCCTTTCCAGTGGTCAAGTGTGAATGGTCCATTATCCATATTTCTTTATTTGAAACTATGAAAAAGAATCGATTATTCAGGTGTTCGTTGCGAACACCCTATTTATCGATCATTTTCCATTTAGTTAAATGGCAGATCGATCGAAATATCACCCCTTTCCTCTCGCTTTGACTTCTACTATCTAAACGTTGCGTTAATTCGTCGTCTACCGGACATAAGGGCATAATTACACTCTGCAATTCGCCCTGTCTTCCATACATTTCAATGCTTTTCCCGGCTCATCTCAATGTGCAGTTACTCCCTTATGTGAGCCAAGCGACGAATTTATAATTCCTCCGCATTTCGTATGGAATTTAAAGGGACGATCGAGCATGACCAACCAGGAAATTCTTTCACTTCTGAGGAAAGAAAATATGAGGAATATAAGATTTGAGTAATTCGATGCTTTTGAAAATTTAAAAGAAAATAAATAATAAAAGATAAAAAAATAAATAAAGCAATCACTTCATATTGAAATCCGAACTTACATCACCATCTCGCCTTCTTCTACGGGTCGTCGGATTGGGGATGAGAAGGGCTCCAACAACGCTAACGATCTAAAACAAAGCATCAGCTGGCTGATTATCGAAATTTATAGACAAAGCTAAAGACAAAGAAGACATAGGGAGTATGGAGCGACCCTCTTGATTGAAAGGGGCTGTTCCTATAGACTAAGGGAGAAAATGATGGACTAGCTGTCGAGTTTCTCGTGGGTTACCGTTAGTTAGTCCAATACCTATTTAGTTAGGTGTATGTTCAAGGTGTACTTCATAGAAAATAGTGCGGTTAATTTTTGAAAGCCTAGTCGCGAGGCTCTGGAGGAGGTCGGCAGGAATTTCTAGGAGAGATCGGGTCCGTAATGATAGAGTGCGTCAAGTAATGGAGGTCGAAAATGACATCGTGTTCGACGTCATGACCAAACAACTCGTGCGGTCATGTCAATAGGATGATGGAAGAGAGGGCGCCAAAAAAGATGCTTGATTGGGTTCCTCCTGGGAGGAGAGGAAGGGGACGCCGGGTGAAAGGTTGGCAACAGGGGGTTATGGATGAGATGAGGGAGTGCCAACTCCCTGATGACCTGAGGGAGGACCGAGTTTTGTGGCGGTTAGGCGCCGGAGAGCGCTGTGAGAGCGGCTCTTACGCGTGTAAATCATTTCAATTTCATTTCGCGGTTGCAACTAAATATTGAAATCAAATTAAACGTACCTCCACGTGACCCATTTTTTACTGTTGAGATAAATCGGTTGCCAATGATTCTACTTTTAGTACCGTTACAAGGACAGCATTACCATTTGTGTGCCGCTTTATAATTGGTAGTAAGTTTGTTTAAAATTGCCAAGTAGTAGTAGCCTAGGGTACACCTGAAGTATTTTGTTGTAAGAGGGTTGGCATTAAATTCCTAAAGTCTATCAACCAATAGGAGTGAACCTAAAACTCGTAGACCAATCAAAAAGCGGCAAGACATTCCAGGATAAAAAATATACCGACGGCCATACTCTCCCTTTAGAAGTTCTCTGATTCTACTCAATGAAAGTTATGTGATGTTACGTGTGAAGAATGTGTTTACGCAGCAATTTTTTAAAGGAAATAAGACGCTTAACTTACGAGAAGAACCGTAAAAATAGTTCGGAAACACATCCCGTCGCAGTAACTCGACTGAATTCCACCAAAAAACTACTAACTGTTGATCTGTAGATAGGGTTTTTATAATCAACAATGTCTTAATTCACCTTGAACTTGTGATTTGACAGCGTTGAATTTTCATTATGGTAAATTTTTTTCCTAGTTTCTTGCCCTCGAATTGAGGGATACCACCTGGTAAAATAATGAACCACCTGAATGAATAAATCATCAATGTTAAACTTTGTAAACATATTTATTTTTTATCCTTCCTTCAATTGTATCGTGACGGGATCAGGGAAAAGAAGAGTTAAATTTCAAGGAAAAATAGTCATAGATGATGTCAAAAATACATGTTTTATCAAGGGAAATTTGGCAACTCTTAAATGTTCATACGGCGTTCTTCCTTAGCACGGCAGTATAGGAATTTTATCGATCAGGATCATTCGATAACGATCCAACAATCGACCCGCAGCTCATTTACGGAAAAAACCGCATGGTTGCCAGCTTTTCCGCGGTAAAATATTTATTTTTCAGCAAATATATAAGTTTTTCCATGAAATTTTCAGATACTGTAGATTAAATTGTGGATGAAATTCTCTGAAAAATTACGAGAAAGATGTACAAAATTTCCTCCGGAAATTCGCATTTTATCGAAAAAAAAAAAAAAAAATTCGTGACGCCCTAAAGACTCATACGGCGTTTTTCCCTAGCACGGAAGCACATAAGGAAAACAGTGGCATGTGCGTTGCCTCTACAATGAACTAGGAAGAATAGCTTTCAAATGCGCTGTTGCCAGCTTCAAACATGATTCATATTACTTCATCATGCCTTACTTGAATAGTTTGATTTTTGTATTATTTGGTGAGAAGGGAGGAAGAGTCCCAGCACCGGAAGATGGTAAGTTTTCAGTGAAGCTGGTATTTGTTTTTTCTGAGATGTGCTCTGAGTAGCTACAGTCAAAAGTGTGAGCTGTCTTTTTATGTCCCATTTTGCCTGACTCAATCGCATGTTATGAGAATTACCCATTTTGTAATCATGTTGAAGAAAACTAATCTCAAAGAAAGTCTATCAAAACTTTGAATTATGTTCCTCGATTCCGCGAGTTCTCATTCTGAAACTTCAAACGCCCTCATAGAGCTCATTTTTGGACTTTTCGGCTGCTCTGTGTGGCAAATAATACAGAATTACACGAATTTCTGCTAAGAGGAATGTGTCAATAGGTATTTAAAAGAACTAATGGAGCAAACGGAACTGTGGGCACACATCTCATGTCCACAGTTTTCTCTATTTTTCTTATATTTATCTCATTCCTTTTGACATGAATACATTAAATAAAACCCTTAATATGTAGTGGTGGAGTTGCGTATTTTTCTTTCCTGCTATATTTAATTAAATATTAGATTAAATTGCGTACAAAATTGTCCGAACATTTTAGAAAATATAATAATCACAATTCTTCCAGTAAATTCGGTTTTTATCGCGGAGGAAACTTGGTAACGTCAAAAGGCTCCTACGGCGTTCTTCGTTAGCATGGCTGTACATGAGTAAGGCTTTTTATCCATCATGATCATTCGATATCGATTCGACAATCGAGCCGCTGAAAGTAGCGCTTCTTATAAAAAGAAAGCAGCCACGTTGAGCTGAGCGGCAACAAGGCTTTAACATTTACACTGAGGCCAAGTTATAAATTACTAATGATTCTTTTCATTATTTATAATTCCCCGATCAATTATCGAATTTAGAGTAAAAATTTGAGGAGATACAATAAAAAATTCCTTCCTTTGCATCGAGGTTGACTTACGTATCTCAATGAGAAGGTCTCTGAACTTTGTCTCCATTTTCCTCACTCTCGCGATTGCAGGCTCCCTTTTGGATTAATCTATACAAGTCTCAACCCTCTGATATAATTTGCGCCGAACTATGCAGAATCAGCCCTCTTAGCTGTGGTATGATCACCCTTCTCATTCAGTAGCAAGGCGCGAATGATTGATCATCGATACTTCTGCATTTGAAGCCACACTAAAGAATCGATGGTTAAGGTTTTCGTTGGGACCACCCTGTTTAGCGATCCTTTTCCATGGGTTTTAATGGCAGATCAATCGATATAACGCAAAGCACGCCACGCCACTGCCTGCTAGATACTATTACGAGCTATTGACCCTCGTTGCGACCTTACTTTTTTGCGTTTTTGAACCACAAAAACAATGTTTTCCGCTTGTTTGTTTTCGAAATTCAACGGATCATGCTCTGCTCACGCAAAACAGCGTTTTAGGGTATTTTAAGGTTTGGATCTGCGTCATCTTTATTTTTTTCACCGCGCATTAACGTTTGTTCACAATTTTTTTTCCTTGTTTCAAACCGCACACTCTCATTTTTTGCTAGACTTAATTGGAAGCAGTAGCGAGCCGTGAATCATCAACTATCGACATTATCCCATTTGAAGCTATGATTAATAATAGATTATGGTAAAAAATAGAACATAATAGATCTAAACCCTTTTCCGCAGGTTTAAATGACCAACCATTCTATCCATCGCATGGTGGCGTGGCGTGCTTCGCGATTAATCGATTGATCTGCCATTTAAGCCTATGGAGAAGGATCGATAAATAGAGTGTTCCCAACGAACACCTTAATAATCGATTCTTTACTATAGCTTACATAGCCATAACTTACCGCGTCAAGTAACATTTCAGTCGAGACAATCTATGAGTACTTGTCGCAACCAGAATTTTTTGGTCACGAATAAATTCAATAAATGAACGATAGATTTAAAATAATATTTCAGTTGTGACGACGAGAGTGTCACAATTAAAATATTCCATCGCGACGCAGAAACTTGCGGCGCGACAGGAAAACTCCCGTTGACACAACTAATATTTTACTGGTAAGAAAAGTTCTTTTTTAATATAACGAGTATTTCCCCCGCTTCATAAAAAAATTTCAAGGATTCATTTTTCCTCGTTGCAATGAATACCGTTTTTCTTTGTGTAGTAGAATAGGTTCCTGTGAAAGAGCGGAGAGACTTATCTGTAAATATAGCGATCTGATGAGTAATAAATGATGTCTAAGTATATTATAGGCCTTAAAGCACCACTACTCTGCGTGCTAAGGAAGAACATTGAACCGTATGAACGTTTGAGAGTTGCCAAATGTCCTTTGATGAAACGTTTATTTTTGAGGAAAATTATAAATATTTTTCATTTAAATTTTCAGGAGCTTTAGATTAAAATACGAACAAAATTCTCTCAAAAATTTGAAGAAAAATATTTATAAGTTTACTAGGGAATTTGTGTTTTATTAAAGAAAATTTGGCAACACCTGAAGGTTCATACGGCGTTTTTTCTTAGCACGGCAGTAACTAATGAGACAAACGTAACCAGCAACATGAAAATAGAGCGAGGGAAAGGGTGCGCGTTGATGATGGCGCAGAGATACGACTATTCGTGCTTGATGGATGGCCATGTTGTATCTGTAAAATTGAAGGCGCGATGGCGCGAGGCGTGAACTCGCGATGCTCCGCTCCATGCTGTCAATGAGATGTCGCTCGGATTCCAGAGAAAAGTTTCAACTTTTAACCAGCCCAAATACATCTCTCATACCTTTTACGTTAACACTCGGTTTTTTTCCTCCTTTTCAATTTCATTTCTGATTACATTTTACGATGTACCTATAGACCTATTTCTAAAGCTTGTATGTACCAGTCAAGCATATAACCCGCGGGACTTTTGCTTTCATAAAGCCACGGGTCAATTGGACGTATTTCTGCCGAACGGAATGTGCAGTAAGACATGAGACCTGAGAGCCATAAGAATATAAGCAAAACAGGGCTCACGTCATAATGCACATAGTTCCGTTTGATAGAAATAGTCAAATGTAACATGAAAAAAAATGAGGGGAAACGGGAAGCAAGGCTAAAAATCCACAATAAAACACCCAGACGTTTCGGTGCTTTATTGTGTATTTCGTTTGTCTTTCTCGAATCTCGGCCACCGTCATGAAGGTTTCGGGTTTTTGTTCGAATTTTTTTATTTTTTAATCATTTATTTGACTGAACATGGCTCAGCTCTGAGCCGCAACATTTCGGTGTTTTATTGTGTATTTTTCGTCTTGTTTTGCATTTTTCCCCTTGTTTTTTTCATGGTGCTATAGTCAATTCAACCCGGCTTGGAGCATCTGAGGGTGAAACAACAACTTAAACCGGTAAATCCCCTTAAAAACAGGGTTGATACCGTTGATTTATTAATTATAAAATACAAATTATAAATTATAAATTATTCTTGGTTTTGATGAGGGTTATAGGCATTTAAAAGTCCAAGGATTCCATTTCTGAAAAGCATTTTTGTCGATAAATCGTCCACCGAAAAAAAAGGATATGTTACAAAATGTGCGACAACTCTTGAATGTTGTCATTAACACTCTGGTGTTAAAGGATGTAAAAGTAACATTCTGTAAAACCAGAGTGTCAATGTAATGTAATCCAAGGATGTTACCTTTACATCCTTTGACACCAGAGTGTTAATGACAACATCCAAGAGTTGTCGCACATGTTTTTAAAATCTGTGGTGTTACTACAGCACCTCCTTTTTTTTCGGTGTCGCTTGCCTCAAAAGTAGCATTAAAAAGGCGACTGCCAACCCCTCATGGAGAAAAACACAGTGAGCGATGAAGAGACCGGGTTTTGACGCACACTGTGACGTACCAAGTGTACCAGATCCGTCATTGCCCAAAAGTGACTGTTTCGAAAGTCCGAATTTTGGGGTGCATGGTTTAGGTCGTTCTTTGTAGGTGCCGGTACTGCCGGTGGTCTATAACCTCCGAAAAAAGTCCCGTGATATCAGGAGCAAAGACATAATCAGGAGCCTTGATTTTTTGGTACGGGCATAAAATTACACAACAGAGCTAGCACAAGTCTTCACAACGCTACCGAAAAGTAGATATTATGGCCGGGCCCCCTGATAAAAGCTAAACGATGAGAGGTGCCGCCCGAGCGAAAGTTTGGGAGAGGGCCGGCTCGATATAAATCTTAGTTTGGCGGATTCTTTTTACCACGCAAAGTTGACTCTTTACGTGTGGCGGGATAAGTGCGTTCAGAAGAGTTCAGCTTCAATTTTAATAAGTAATGAGATTCCAAAGTTTTCCAGTCCCGGAAAGTTAACTTCTTGGGTCCCTAGGTCTCTGAATTCCCATGATTCTTTTCTAATGGTGTTGCCAATTTTCCAGTTGAACCCACCTGTTAAGAAGTCGTTTTGTTGATAATATCCTGAAACAAAACTGTTCCTCAAACAACTCTTTCTTTAGGAGGCCCCGAATGGTTTACATTCTGATTAAGGGAAGTTCAAACAGGTCCTCGGTATAGCTTCATAAAAATGGCAATTTTTGCAACCTTGAGTGAAATTTAGCAGTTTAACATTGAAGATGGATCTTTGCAACGGATTACAATGATTTGCCACTGCAAAAAGTACAAAATACAGGGGGAAGTTCCATGATTTTGACAAACACCATCCTACCTTTGTACAAAATTCGCAGTGCACTTTTTCTTGTTTTGTATTCGTTGTCGTGGTAAATCATTGTAATGCGTTTCAAAGGCCCATTTTCAAAGTTTTTTCTGCTGATTTAATGGCTTTGTGTCTAGCACCTTCAGCCAACTTAGACCGTATCCTATTGTCCGGAGACATCGAGGGATTGGCAAGTCCATGCTCCAGACTTTTCTAATTTTCAGGGATTAGGGCGAGATAGACTCTGTTCCTGCAGATGCACTCGTCAGTTCCGTGATAATTGACGCCCCAACCGGGATTCGAACCCGGACCCTATTGACCTAGAGCTAGGTGCGCTGACCACTAGGCCAACCTGACCGATAGTTAGGTATATTGCTGAATTTAACTCGAGGGTTGCAAAAAAGGACGTGTTTCTATCAAACAGAACTATGTGGAGGTGGAAAAGATGGGGTCTGCTCGTTAGTGCTCGAGCCATAAGAATGAATGGGAAATATAAAGCGGCAGTGACGGAGCCGTCGTCGCATTAACTCATGAGCCCTGTTCACAACGCTCTAGACACATGCCCATGGCTCATACAATTTGCACATAGTTCCGTTTGACACAATGTAAAATCCCGCTTTTCCAATTCAGCAAACGGAATTGTGAGCCATCAGAATGCGGCACCCATGAGCCATGGGCATGTGTCTAGAGCGTTGTGAACAGGGCTCATGAGTCAATGCCCACTGCAGGGAGCCACGACGACAGCTTCGTCACTGGCGCTTTATATTTCCCATTCATTCTTATGGCCCAAGCACTAACGAGCAGACCCCATCTTTCCCACCTGCGTATAGTTCTCTTTGATAGAAATACGTCAAAATTTTAAGGGTGCTTACGTTGAGAATGTGCAAGAAGCTCTGTCAAGGACAATGCAAACTATTCGGGGCTGCCAGAGGAAAGGAGCTGCTTAAAGAACGACTATGAACACGACCCTTGTGTGGTCTTTAAAATAGAGTGTTTTTGCAATGGCCTGCTGAGATTTGAGTGGAGTTAATACAGCGAGAATGGCGACAGGGAGAAGGGTAGCGGATTAAGGGTGAATGGTGAATGGGCAGGGAGGAATCCCGGCTTTTTATGAATGACGGGGACCTCACCTGTCACTAGGCCTAGTGGCTCAAGGTCGCCGCTCCCCTCCCCTCGATCCCGCCGTGTGTGCTTTACGCGCTCGCCGCATCGCTGCCAGTCAAATTTCCCGCGTTACGCCTTCTCCACTTTTCGACGGTGAAACTACCAAACCACGTATCTCGGTTTGCGACGTCGCAGACTTCCTGTCATACATACATACATAAAGTCGCTTTTATAGCGCCGCCTCGCGCTCTGCGACGCCCAATCGCCATTGCCCCCTATCCTCCCAGAGACACATACCCCATACTTATCCTCCTTAGACTCACCCTCATACTTTATTTTTTAAATGAAAAACTACTTAACATCCAGTCTTGAAAATTTCTGTGATTTTTCCTCTTTGTGCGGAGAAAATTCCGTGAAAATTTCAAGGAATGATATTGATTTGGTCTACTTCAAAAAAGTAAAATGTGAGCGTAGATTTTTAAACACCGCAAACGAGATACGTGGTTTGGTAGTTTCACCGTCGTTTTGCTTCGTGTCCACTTCGTCTGTTACTCTGCCGCGCTAAGTAAAAACTCCATATAAGCATTCGAATGTTGCCAAATTTATTCTTAGGAAACATATATTGCTGAAGAAAACTACGAATATTTTGCTTTTAAATTTACAGACTTTTTAGATCGAATTGCGAACGAAATCCTCTGAAAAAGGCGTTCTCTTTTGGCTCGGCAGCATAGAGGATCAGTAGCGTGGCGTGAATTGCTATACATCGATTGTTATGCCATTTAAACCTATGGAAAAGGATCGATAACTAGGGTGTTCGCAGTGAACACCTCGTAATCGATTCTTTACCATAGGTTTAAAAGGCATAACAATCGATATATAGCAATTCACGCTACGCCACTGTAGGGGATCCTTGCTAAGCACTACTCAATTAGCTATGTCCCGGAACCACGGCACGATGCATCCACATCAGCGGGGTGATTTTTGGAATTGATAGACAAAACCATAGACAAAAGGAAAATGGAGCAACCCTGTTGCTTTAATTGGGTGGTTGTTATTCTAAACTAAAGGGTTTTTATAGTCTAAAGGGTTTCCCATGGGTTGCCTTTAAATGGACGTATTTATGTTAAAAGGAACTAGAGGCGTGGGAAATAAGGGATGTGCTCGTTTGAGTTGCATAAGAAACAATGTACGAATGGGCGTGATTCCTTTTGGGAAAATGGAAAAGTGAGGATTCACATTAAACGAAAAGGAACTAAGCGCCAAAATATGTTAACTTGTTAGCCGTGGGCACGTGACAAAGATCGTTGTGGACAGGGTTTATGAGTTAAAGTGCCCCACCACCGATCTCCTCGGTCCACCAGCTCGGTCGTCGCCGCTGACGTCACTAGCGCTTACTTCCCATTCATTCTTACGGCCCTCAACTAACGAGCACATCTTTCCTAACCGTCTTTGGAATCTTTTAGCATAAAATGAGTACGTCCAGTTAGTCTATTACTTACCGTCTTGCTGGAAAAAGTACTGGAAAGGCATTTCGTTTTCGTAGCAATTTGTCAAGAGTTTCTGAAAAAATCTTCCTAATAATCATTACCACCACTCAGCACCACCAATCATTCAGTAAAACAAATTAAAAATTTGATATTTTCGTCCAAAACTCACCCGCCAAATCCTGCACCAAATTTTAGGCACGATGAGCGCACGGTATGTGCACTAGATACTTCACCAGATGCTTACACTACCACCACCTCTGCTCTGCCGTGCTAAGTAAAAACGCCATATGAACATTCGAGATTTGCCAAATTTCCTTTGATAAAACATGTGTTTATGATAACATTCATGCATATTTTCTCTTGAAATTTTCAGATATTTTAGATTAAATTGCGTACAAAACTGTCTGAAAATTTTAGAAAATAATATTCGAAATTCTCCTGGTGAATTCGGTTTTTATCAGAGGAAACTTGGCAACGTCTGAAGGCTCATATGCGTCGCTCTTCCTTAGCACGGCAGCGCTAAGCTGAGGAAAAACGGTGTATGAACCTTCAGGCGCTGCCAAATTTCCTTCGATAAAACACGAATTTCCTGGTAAACTTAAATTTTTTTTCAAATTTTTCAGATAATTTTGTTCGTAATTTTACCTACAGCCCCTGAAAATTTCAAAGACAAACTTTTAGGAAGTGACTTCCCTTAAAAATAAACCTTTTATTGAGGGACATTTCTTAACTGTGGAATGTCCATACGGCGGACCTCCTCTCTGTGCGGGGAGCAGGGACAAGGGCCGAATGCAATTAATTATTGCCGGACCTGTAAAGGCGTTAGGGGCCGGTCGGGGAAGGGGTAGGCGGGAAAATACATTTAGCACCCCCGCGTTAAATCACACTATCCAATCTACGATACCTCGCTGCGCATGGATTCAGCCTGACGTCACTCACGATCGGATTTTGGCATTAGCAATCAAGAGCAGCTGCCCACAGACCAGGCTTCGAAGCACCGTCCAAATATCAACGAAATCCCATCAAAACGAATGGCAGTCCTGTCAAAGTTACCGCCCCAAAAATAGTTTTTCCGCCAGTGAATGTGGTGGCTTTCCATCGGGAATGGAACCTCAAGGGTTAAGGGAAAGTTAAATTTTTTTTTATATAACGCATGCATACGAAAGTGTCAAAAGTGAACATTTTTATGTAACCCAAAAAGTCATAATTTTCGTGAGTTTTTCGCAAACATACTAAAAAATCCTTTAATTCGCGAAAAGCTCACGAAAATGATGACCTTTTTTTATATAATAGTTACATAATAATGTTCGCTTTTAACACTTTTGTATGCATGCATTATATAAAAAAATAAGAAAATTGTCTATAAAAAAATTTACTTATCTAGCTTTTATCATTTTTCATATATTATGGTCAGGTCTAAACTTTGATTTTTTTTATGAAAGAGTTCCACGTTTTTTATGTAAAACTACCATTTAGATAGTAGATATGTACTTTTTACACTTTCTTTCGAAAAACAAAAATTTGTTCTGCTACTAGGGAATGGACAGAGGAGATAGATATTAAACTAACTAACGACAACCCACGGGAAACCCGATAGTTACTTTATCATTTTCTCCCTCATTCTATAGGAACCACCCGTTTCAACCAATAAGATCGCTACATACTCTCTATGTCTTCTTTGTCTATAGCTGTGCCTATCAATTTCAACAATTAGCCCGGAGACCACTCATCTTGGTTTACGAAGTTGCAGACTTCCTGTCATATTTCAATTTTCATGGGGAAAAATATTCATCGCCAATTCTCGACAACTTCCGTGATTGTTTTTTCCCGTGCAAAGAAAACTCTGTGAAAACTTCAAGGGGTGATATTTATTTGTTTTCCTTTAGAAAAATGAAGCAGATGGGGAGATCTTTTCCACACTATGCAAACGAGATATGTGATCTGGTAGTTCGACCGTCGATACGGATCGACGCAAGGCGTGAATTTGATATAACTCGTCAATTTGTGCCAGATATGACCGATTCAAACTTTGAAAAGCTCTTAGTTAAAAGAACTTTCTTTTGGAGCGCATTATCTTTGAACAGCTTGATCATTACTCCGCTTTGAAAGGACCTAAGGCGTTTTTTGTAATAAAATATCATTGAAGCGCCGCCCCTCTATACCTTACCTCAGCAACCAATCCAAATTTCCACTCTTTTGGTGTTAATGTTCCTTTTTCCGATGACGGTGGAGGAAAATGAGCCACAATTACACTGAATGTAATTTACCTACAGGGACCTATTACAATGAAATTGCGCGACATTGTTGATATTTTTAGTTGTGGTTGCATGTTGCTATACTTTAAATTGAAAGCACTGAAATTATTATGGTATTTCGACAATTTCTATACAGTGGTTGCATGTCGCATATCCGGGAAAGGCAATTCCCTGAAATGATAACAGTCGGTGGATTGGACAACAGTTCACCGAGAATTTCATTGTCATAGCAACGTGCTTTCAATCATAAAATTTTAATGCAATATTCCATTGAAAAATTGTGAGATCTCCCTTGGCTCTCTCTGTAGTTTCGGAGTATCCATCAGACACTCCCCCCCCCCCCCCTCCACAGGACACCTAATTGAACCTTGCACTAGGTGAATAAAAATGCATAAATCTGGCAGTGATTTTCACGAACACGGTTTCTGGTGCAATACTATCCGCGGCAAAGAAAGACTTTTTTCTTCTTTTTTTTTATTAACTTGAACAAGATGTACAACTACATCTCGTTGACGTGTCAATTGGATGAAACGGAACTAAGTGCCATAGGGAAAGGCAGAGAGAGGGGGGCTTGGATCGGCGGGTGTTGCAAAACGCGATGCTTTTCCATGGCGCTTAGTTCTGTTTGACAGAATGCGCTATCCGAGATTCTAAAATCGTCAAAAGGAACTCAATTTGGCGCTTAGTTCCGTTTAACAAAAACACGTCCAATTGCAATTTACTTAAGTACCATTAGCTCTAGTCCTTAAGCTAAGACTTAAGGCGGAAAAAAAACTAAAGTTGCATCCTGTTGCCTAAATAAATTGCGCTAACAGCCTTCAAGTTTCGGCCCTCGGAGCGAGTGAAGTGGGGGTGGTGGATGACGGGGGCGGGGGCAGGCGAAGGTCAACGCGTTTCTCGGTCAAAATGTAAGTCAAACAAATACGCACGAGCAAACAAGGAATGCATCGCCGGCAACGCGGAGCCCATGTTTGCTCAACAGTCAACTTTCCACGCCAGCTGGATTTAGGCTTTGTCTAGGGGCCCGGCGAGGCTCATGGGCCGTCAGGGCCGCTCCCCCCCTCCCTCCCCCGCTTGTTTACTCTGCCGCGCCTATCGTTGCCGCGTAGTCCTCGGAACCAACTCTTTTCCTACGCTATGAATCAACTTGGGGATGCGCCCCCTGGTCCTTACACGCTGCACGGCCCCCGGGACCGTCAGGGGGGTGATACACGGAAAAAAATGACTGTGCGCGGATAACCATCTTGGTTTTGTTAAGTAAAAGTTGCTGCCGTATAAATGAAAAAATTGATAGAATAACCAACGGCATTGTTTTGTCCACAACGTCTTTAGGCAAATCAATCATTTTCAATTAGTTGCTACTAGCTATTACAAATCTGTTCACCGAGACAAAATTTATGGTAAACTGCTCCATCAAGTTGACTCATTGCACCAAAGAGTGCGCTTGCGCTTCACCTATCTTGTTTTTGGTTGATGCTACTCGGTTAAGCGGACTCATTGAAATACAGAATGCGTTAGTGCAAATTATAAACTTGTTGATTATGAAGGTCACCATCTCAGATAACTCAATTAAAGTATTTTGTTAGTAGTCTGCCCCGTCAATTTTTTACGCTTTACCAACATTGAGTCACCAAAGAAAGCAATCATATATGGGCTGATTAGGGAAAGTATGTTGATAAATTTTCAATAATTCATATTCAACCCTACTTGTGTGACTGATAAGCGAGTAATAATATGTTTGTGGAGCGTACTCCTAATCCCGTCCCTGGCTCGGGCGACGGTAAAGTCGCCGCAAAACTTTATGACTTCGCGCAATTAATTATTCTTGACTCTGCTCGGTTTTAATGATAATTAAAGGACATTTATTACAACAATTCAGAAACTCGGACGATGTTAAATTTTTCACTGATTTAAAAAAAGGAATTAAAACGAACTAAAATATATATCAAAACCAAAAATTATTTCATTCTAAAAGTAAAGTATACCTCATATCGTAATTTTTGAGGGGAAAAATAAAACTAACACTGATAGGAGGTGAAAATAGGGCCGCGAAGCGGCAATTAGACTAAAAATTCGAATTTAATGGATGGAATGGGAGCCGATGTATCAATTTAGGCTACGTCCGCCGTCTTAAATTTTCAAATTCAGAAAATTCAACTTGAAACGCATCATACCCAAAATCTAAGCTCAGATTCGGCTTCCTCGTGAAAAATCGATGCTATTTCATGTAACTTATGTTACCATAGCATAAAGAAAAGAGGGTAATTGTAAGCGTAAAGATTCTATCAAAGCCGGCCGGTATGCGGAAGTAGGCACAGAATTCAAACGTTTGAGCTACGCCGCCAGGCGCCGGCGTCAAGCATTTGGTTCGTCCGTTTCCGAGAAAACAAACTTCCTCTTACTCATCAGCTGACCTACTCCGAATCACCCATGTTGCCACGTCGAACTGATATGTTAGAATCTACACGCCTACGTTAATCTCTTTCCTTCATGATATGGTGACATATGATACATGAAATTGCATCGATTTTTCACGAGGAAGCCGAATCTGAGCTTAGATTTCGGATATTATGCGTTTTAAGTCAAATTTTCTTTTATCTATTTTAAATCACTCAGGAAAATTTGCGGAAACTCATTGGAATAACAGTGTGTATTCTTTTAAAAACATTGATCAAAAATAAAACATTGACGGTATTTGAATCCATTAATCTCCGAGATGACTTGAACACGGTTGTTCAAGTTATCTCGGTTAAAATTCACAGTTTTTAGCGGGTAAAATAGAAACTGTTAATGGATAAGCAGGTTTTCTTCCAAGGCGAAAGAAGTTGCGCGATCTTAGCAACATTGCAAAGCTCCTGGTTCCTTTTTGCAAAATGCAATCCAATTGCAGTTCACGAAAACGGCAAATCTGGTGCCCCCAATTCCGAACCCAATGAACGGAGGGAAGAAGAAGAAGAAAAGTAATGAAGATGATGAAAGCAAATGATGAAGGAGAAAAAAAAAGGACAAATGTTGGAGATGAAGAGAAAAAGGAAAAATAACGAAACACAAGAATAATGAGAAGAAAAAAAGGAGGAGGAGAGGAAAATGAGGTAAAGCAAGAGGAATACTGCCGTGTTGAGGAAAAACGCCGTATGAGCCTTCAGGCGTGGCCAAATATCCTTTGGTAAATCACAAATTCTCGGGAAATTTTCTGAGTATTTTTCCTCCAATTTTTTAAATAATTTTGTTCGCAATCTCACCTACAGTTCCTGAAAATTCCAAGGAAAAATGTTCCCAACTTCTCGCAAAAATAAACATTTTACCGAAGGAAATTTGGCAACTCTCGGATGTTCATACGGCGTTTTTCCTTAGCACGGCAGAATACATGGGCTCATCTCAATCGAAAGGAACAGGAGCCTCGTGATCCATGAGCTTGAGCATTTATACACGGCAAGGCTTATGTCACGATGAATATTATTCCTTTTGATTTTAAAGCGTCCGAATGGATTACATTACGCACCTCGTTAAAAACATCGAATCATCCGTTCAACGTTCAAATTTGACTATCTGCCTAGGCATTCGATCAAACGCCTGATTTTGCTATTTGAGACGGATATGTGATCATATGAAATTGCCTAATTTCATCGCGGGATCTTAAAGAGATGACTGTGGAAGCTTTTATTGGAAATCAAAGCTTTCACGACGTAATTAAGTTTGTAAAAGATGGAATTTGAGAAGCACGATTTGGGAGCCTTAGCGTGGGGGGGGGGGGGGGGGGACTGTGGAGGTGAGGACGGAGTGCTTTATCACGGCTGGACACTGACGGCGACGGCGACAGGGATGCGGTGGGAGGGGGGAGGGGGGGGGGGGCTCGGGGCTTCCTCTAAACCGATCTGACGAGTCCGTGCGTTGAGAGTTGACATGAAGGATGGATCGTGTTTTCTCAACCTCGACCCGAGAACCGATTCGCGCGGACATTCGGACGATCCGGCTGTCAGCATGTCGGACAACGGGAAGAATCCCCCTTCAAAATTCAACCTAAAAACCTCGCGAAGAATGGGAGAGTATCGGAGGGGGGAGAGGGGGACGGGGATTGAAAAATTTACCCTGACGCACCACTTGACGAGGCACGAATTTAAGCATTCCGCAATTGCAAGTCATTCAAATGGATTACATTTGGACTGCATTTTGCAATTTGGACCCATAAATTCTGGTTCATCTGAAAAAACACTTATGTGCATAGGGAAACTAATGGCTCATACGTTGTTTTTAAACCGGGCCAGGATTTATAGTTCCAAATTGCAAAATGCAGTCCATTTCGCAAAAAGGAACCAGGAGCATTCCAATGTCGCTAAGATTGTGCAACTTTTGTCACCTTGCAAATATACACTGTTCTTCAAATAAGTTTTATATGTAGTATATATATGAACTGTAATGCAAGACGAAAATTACTATGGTAATTGAATTTTTCGCATAATTTCAATGTACCTATGTAATTTTATTGCAAAATATTAAGTTAAATATATCGTTTCGATAAGGTAGCAAGTCCATTTTTCGATGAACTCAAATTTTCACGTTATGCAGTTTAGATCTCATACAAAAATACACTCATTCCTTCTTCAAAACTAAAATGATTCAAATGTAACCTAGGGAGACGGACGAACCTCTGCATACAACTATTTTAACGCTGAGGAGGAGAAATTGTATACCCGATAATTTCCGGGCGTTTTAAGGTCGCTCGCGCTCGAAGGAGAGATCCAGCAGCGAGAGAAGGCGAAATTAAGAGGAAATTTTGACCCCTCGATCAATCTCGTTTATTGGCAAGCGTGATGTATCTTCCCAAGAAGTGTCAAAAGCAGGTCACCACTTGGCATGTTGCTCGATTTGATTTTTCTTAAAAGGTGGCATCTTTTAAATTGAGTGAATTTGTAGAATGCGTCCCGAGAAAAATAACGAGTGGTATCGCACAACATCGCGGCCAATAAAATACGCCGTTGAAAGTTTTCAACGTTGTGCTTAGGATATAGAAAAACCGGGGTATATCAGGATTCATAGAGGAAATCGCTATGAAAGACATGGACTTCTTCAGAGAATAGATGTTTAAAACCGGGTATTTCTATTTTTTCCGCTTGGATACAAGTTCAACAAAGAAGAACCAAGTTTCCTCAATATATTCAGTCCATCATTTTTCCTATCAGTCTATGAGAATCATCCGTTTCAACCAATAGGATCGCTCCGCTTCCCCTTTATCTTCTTTCTCTACAGCTATCTCTATTTCATTCTCTATAGCTATCTCTATCTTTCTCTGTAGCTTTCTCTATAGCTATCTCCATATCTTCTCTATAGCTATCTCTATATCTTTCTCTATAGCTATCTCTATATCTTTCTCTATAGCTATCTCTATATCTTTCTCTATAGCTTTCTCAATCAATTTCAATGATCAGCTCGCTGGATTTTAAAGGGTATTCTCGGAAAACATAAAGTCAGAATGTTGATTGGACATATTCATACTGCGAAAAGGGAAATATGCAGATAATGGTTTGTGTGCAACATAGTTGTTTCCAGCAGTAATACGTCCAATTAGATGGATTCTAGATGAGCTTATTATTTATTTGACAAAGAACTAAACCATTCAACTTCTTTAAACTGTCTGTGACTTTTTCCCAGATTACGAAGTTTATTCCCGCAGAATAATTGACTTATTCATGCTAAAAGGAACTATGTGCATAGGGTTTGCGTGCAACATAGTTCCTTTTAGCAAAAATGCGACTGACTAAAAAGATTCGGTGTTGAAACCATGAATTCGCCTACAATTCCAGCTGTCGACACTTTCGAAGAGAGTGAGACACGCTTTATAATTTAGTGAAAATCGCATGCATTCCTGTTACAAAACGCCGTCGTCGGAGGAAATAACGGTATTTTCCCTCGTGGCTTTGAATAATAATTCACAGATGCACAAAATATGCATATTCGGTGCGATGCACGATGGCATATTGTTACACCGACACCATGTACTGAATATTGATCATGAGGTATATATGAAGTCACGCATGACGCTAACGCTGTTTCAATATTTCGCAAGAAGTAAAATAACATTTCAAGGCATACATTTTACAACATCGCTAATCGCAGGCCCCCTCATGTCGTCCTCTCCTGGTTGAAGGAACGTAACTCCATTCCAAAGTTGCCAAATTGACTTAAAAATTATTTTTTAAAAATTTATAGAGGTGGATCCAGCAATTTGGCAACACCGTATTCCCACCTATGTTAAATTTACAATCGATTCTTGTCAGGGCACCTGGCCTCTTCAAGAATCGGTACATTCCTATAGGTTTAGCAATAGAGAAAAAGCCATGTTGCCAATTTGCTGGATCCGCCAATAAAAATGTGCCTGTGCAATTTTTATTCGAGATTAATTTTTCTGCGTGAGATTGGATGAAAAATCAGCGAAATTTTCAGCGGGAAAAGCCGAAGATCTTTTGGTTAATGTGCAATCAGAGACATGAGACCGTCCACCAGTATCTCAACCATGGTGGAAGCTTTTACTTTCGGGACTTGAGCATTCTACTTGTTGAGTTGACTTACCTGCATGGTTGATGTTTAACAACGTGTTGGCAATTTCGTTTTGCAAACAAGCCGAAGTTAAGGAAACTTGTTTGGCTCAGTACATCACCCGAAGCTCATCATCCACCATGTAGGTAGGTCAACAGCCGAAGTTAGGGTGATGACTGTTGCTCCCGTATAATTGTCATAACTAAGGAATTGTTGAATCCCCGAAAGTAAAAGCTTCCACCTGTCGCCAAGAGGCCAGTGGAGGGTCTCCTGTCTCTGTGTGCAATTTGCGGGGGAGAGTTGAAAACATTGAAATGGAGCTAGGTTCTTTCGTGAGGGGAAGGACGATGCGAGTGCGAAAGTAGAGGTCTCCTTCTATCGCGTGGCCGCGCTTAAATCCGGCAAAATCTCGCAGTTTGACAGCTCCGAGGCTCCATCGTCTCGTCGCTTTTGCGTCATAATATTTTCATGAGTTTGAACCCTGAGAGGATATTTGCCGCCGATAGGGATAGGGCTTCGCGAGCGCGGTTCGCGGGGGAGGGAAAATTTCAGTTTGTCCTCGCGTCGCGTCATGCCCTCTCTCCGCTCCTCTATTACCCCTCCCCGAGGCGCGCTTATTCACAACACGTAGCTCCTCTAACGTAGGAGCATGCCTCAGTTTTCGCGTGAGCCTTGTTTTACACACAACTATATGCTTTTCGGGGCTCACTTAGAAGTAGAGATACGCTTTTATGTCATCGGAGCGACGAACAGAGCGACTGCGGTTTAACGCTCGAAAATTGCAAGACGCTGGAGCTTTAATAAATTCCGAGTTGGGCCCTCCCCTCTCCCTGCCCCCCCCCCCCCCCGCCGTCGGTCGAATATTACCTCATCTGTTAATGTCGGGTAACGTCGTGTAACATCGTTCTTTGCAACATCCAGTTACGAGGTTGCCAGCTTTGTTTCATGGAACAGAGTTCTATTCTGCATGCGGTGCTGAGGAAGAACGCCATATGAACCTTCAGACGTTGCCAAATTTTCTTTGATAAAACTCGAATTTCCTGGTAAACTTATCAATATTTTTCTCCCAATTTTTCGGACTATTTCGTTTGCAATCTCTCCTGAAGCTCCTGAAAACTTCAAAGAAAAATATTTATAATTTTCCTCAAAAATAAGCATTTTATCGAAGGAAATTTGGCAACAATCGAATGTTCATACGGCGTTTTTCCTTAGCACGGCAGAATAGAGCCGGAAAAACTGTTTACTTAAAAACGACCCAACTCTGACAGTTCAGAAAAGTCGTTTTAATGGAGGAAAATTGTTCATAGGATCAGACGCAAGTTTTCATTCATTATGATTTTAGTGCGGAAAGAAAGAAACAACTCTCATAACCTCTGAATGAGATCAACATGGGCGGTTTTCGTTCAGTTTGAGATACTGTCTTCGGAGTTCCAAATAGCTTTTATTTACAAGATAACATAACGAAAACTTTCGTGTCGCTATCTGTCGGTCTCTCTAAAATGGCTTGACGACATTCGTCGAATGTCTTCATTTCATTGGAAACCATCGGGTTCAATTAGTTTCCTTGTAAATTTTACCTTTTTTCTAGAGTTGAGTTGACTTTTAGCAGGACGTTTGAAGTCATATTAAAAGCATTTAGAGCAAAGCCATATAGGATCAAGCAAAGGAATCCGCATTCTCAACAACAACAATAAACGGCCTCTTCGGCACAAAGCGAAAAATTAACCATCCAATTATAGTTAAGTATCTTAGACATTCGAACGCTGGCGTACAATTTAGTCAACCTCTATTCAATTGGATCGATCCAGTTATAAATCTATCGACTAGTATAGCTGTCACTGATCGGAACTAACTCGATATGTCACGGCAAAATGAACCTCAGATTTCTTCGAAATAGTATTTGTTCGTCAGACTGCATCAGTTTATCGTCCGTAGTAACTACTTCCTCCACCAGGACCGGATTTAGGGGGTGGCCACATGGGCCGTGGGCCATGGCGGAAAATTTTGCAATTTTTTTGAAATGTAGGTATAAAAAAAAACCGATTTCGGAAAAAAATACGAACGAAAAGAGCCGACAAAATCTCTCATTTCCTGAGATAATAGTAGTTTCTAATTTTGTCGTCTTTCGGTGATACAAGCGGCAGCACCTTTAATTAGTCGAGGTAAGAAAGAAACCAATCACGCATTGTGACCTGGAGCGGCGCGGCGCAGAGAGAGCAGTGATGACGAGGACTTGGGATGAAAAGGAGAAGCCCTTGCTCGGCATTTAACATATATTAGCGCCTACAAAATTTCACGCATTGCGTCAAACATAGTGCGGTCAGCAGCGGTCGACGTGAAACGCATAGCGCCTACAAGACTGCATGAATACTTCACGCATTGCGTCAAACACAGTGCGGTCAGCAGCGGTCGGCGGGAAACGCATAGCGCCTACAAGACTGCATGAATACTTCACGCATTGCGTCAAACACAGTGCAGCCCTAACGCGGCGCGGCGGTGGAAGTTAAAATTATTAAACCGCATTTAATTTTATTCTTTCAAAATGTTTTCGTTCATTCTTTAGAAATAGAGGGCCTTGACCACACGAAGATAGGTTAACGGAGCTTAACTTTTGCTCAAAGTTCCGTGAACTTTGGCTAGTAACGTTGACAGGGCTTTCGCAAAAAATGTGTCCAACACGAGTAAACGCGTCTTATGCACCCCTCCTCCTGCGGCACGTTTACTCGATGATTTTTATCGATGTTCCCAAACGAATGATAAGGGGGCGGAAAAATACAAGCGGCCCATGAGCGGCAAGTATGTAAATCCGGCCCTGTTCTCCACCTTTCTTCCATTTCCGCGGGAAAACCGTGAAAAACTTATGGAATTTGAAACTTAAGAATGTTTATAAACACTGATCCCCAGTGGGTGAGACAACGGATGTATTTCGGCGACCTCGCACTGCTATCTCCTCTATAGTGTGTCGAAGTTACTTTCGGAGATCAACGCTTGTCGAGCTGATTATTGAAATTGATAGGCAAAGCGACAGACAAAGAAGACATACGGACTTTGAGCGATCACGTTAGTTGAAACGGGCGGTTCAGCTAATAAATGATGAACTAACTGCAGAGTCTCTTGGGGGCTGCCGCGATAATTAGTCTATTACTCACCCCCTTGGTCCATTGCAGCCACCTGCTTCCACCAGTAGGGTCGCTCCATTTTCCCTTAACTCTAGTTCGTCTATAGCATTTGTCTATCGATTTCAATAATCAGCCCGCATGCAGATCTGTCTAATGATGACCAATGACCATGATCCAAGAGTTGAGGAATGGTGTAGCAATCTAAGCCTTTTCTTTATTTATTTATCAATCTGATCATTATGTAGCGAATTTTATTTGATTTTTGTCCGAGGCCAGCTGCTCGGCAACCATAATCAAGCGAGAAAAAGCGTTGACCTCCAGATTTAACTTTCGCCTCACTCGATTACATAGTATAGATTGTTAGTGCGAGATATTTGGAATATACCGTCTCTGCTAAAAATTCAGTTTAACAATGAGTGTCTTTAACCTGATTGCTGTTCCTGATTGTTGTCTATTGCTGATTGAAGCTTCTGATTTCCAAAAACTTTTCCTTCACCTCATTACATTCTTCGAATTTTTTTGCGGAGTCTCTGAAATAAACTTCCTCTGCTGAAGATTCCGTTTAACGATGAGTGTGTTTACATGATTGCTTTTCCTGATTGTTGTCTCTTGATGATTGATGTTTCTGATTTTAGGCTACCTGACGAGTCCAACGCGGCTCAGGTTTTACCGCTCCATCTCCGACTCGGTGTCGTCGGTGTCCATGTCGTGCGACAAGAAAAAATCAATAGGCACGTTCCACTTTCAATCAATAGGCACGTTTCCACTTGGTACATACTTGCTCGTCGATTGTCGCTCAAGCCACCTCCTAGTTTCACTGTTAGATACTAGATAAACCATAGTTGCACCCGTTTTCAAGTAGATCAACTGTTGTCGAAACGTAGTCCGCAAACAACATTTCCGGCTTCACTATTTGCCTCTTTGTCCGTATCCATCGATTAAGCCTGTCTCGCAATCGTTTTTGCTCGACAAGGTCGCTCGATGAGCTATCGATCAGAGGTCAATAATTATCGACCCGTTGGAAAAAAATACGGTTTAAGTTGACTCTAAAGAACTCTCAAGAACGATTCGAAAGTCAATGGATAATTTCTTGATCAGCAGACATTTTTTGAATAATCCCTAAAAAACTTTCGTGCCAGTAAATAACATTTCGAACACTGATAGGTACCTTACGTACTAGGGTGAGATGTTGTGTGTGCATGATGGATTTTTGGCAAAAGGTCTCGATAAACCAGAAATTATCAACGATTACTTATTGAGTCGCCTTTAAGAGCTCTTTCAATTTGCCTTATAGTACCATGTATTTAATGTCTTTTTTATTATCTTATTAAAGGAACGCACCGTGATGGGAGTGCCGTTTCACGATTTCAGAGTCAGTGACCTTCAAGAACAGCTATTTATCCAACGACAGAGATTTACAAGAGCGAAGTGACTTATATTTGTCCGCATAAGGTAAAATGACACCTCTTGAAAAAATAAGGAAAAAATACGCATATTCCGACTCTTGTCATCGATATGAAATAATGACACGCCGCTCTTCAACTTCTTCCATCGTCTTCAATCCTTTAAATTTCCCACCTAAAGCCTAGGAATTATTTTTCCATGACATTTGTGGTTTAGCGTGTATTTAACGTTGGTACCTGTGGTTTCTTATTATTTTTACCACTCTTCTGCATCCAGCCGACTTATTGTCTTCGTTTTACGTTTTTTCACGTGAGTTTAGTGACGGAGGCACCAAACTTCAATTTTGCAACCATGTAAGTTTCTCTCAGTAATTCTGCTTACTTAGATTTCGTAGTATTTGGACGGCTTCAAGTAAAGTAGTCAAAATTTCACTTAATCATTACAGTATGCGTAACTGGTGGAACCGAGAACTTTTAAGGTAGTTTGAGTTGCTTGGCCACCGTTTAGATAATTCATCGTACATTTGTCTAGATGTTAGATGTACGTGTGCTAATCTAGTAAACGTTTATGCTTAGGTGTGCATAGTGCGGATGAAAAGGGTGGAATAGCTCTTCCGTGCTTCATGTATGTCAAAGAACATATTGCCCCTCTTTCATAGTCCGCCAACGTAGAAGTTGAGACCGCAAAGAGCGGAAAGAATAAAACTTTCGCAGGGCTTTCTTTCAACGGAGATAAATCTAAAGGAAGAAATGTTCCCTTCGAATCTCTGAACTGGGTGAGCTTTGGTGGAGAATTCTTTTTCTAACCACAAAGCGGACACAACATCGTTTCTCAACGAACTCCGATTTCGTAGCGCTTATTTTGTGGTATTAGCATATTAGCGCTTGAATAAAATAAGTCATACATTACTTTATAGAACGTGCTTAAAATGCTGTGTGCCTCCTTAGAGGTTTCTTATTTCATTTGAAAAATCTGCTTCAGTTTGCTGTTATTTTAATCAGTGTTAGAAAGCTATCGGGTAGTGGTTGTTAGCATTAACATTAGCTGTTAAAATTAATTTTAAAAATATGTTTTGGTTCTTAAACTAAAGAAAGAAAAATTACAATTTGACTCTTCCGCAAAACGGAAACATTTTCAGGCGCCAGCGTCTACAACTGATTTACCCATCGATTGACACCTCAAAAAGATTCGATTCCGATCAGCCTAACTGCCATGCTAAGGAAAAATCCCGCATCAATATTCAGACTTGCCAAATTTCCCCGAATAAAATCCTGTATTTTTGAAGGAAGGCATGCATATCGTTTCACGGACCTAAGCGCCATAGGGCGAGGAAGGTAGAGGGGGGGCTTGGATTGGCGGCGGAATCGGGCGTACGGCTTATTCCGTCCTGTACTCGCAATGCTTTTCCATGGCGCTTAGGTCCGTTTGACAGAACGCGCTATCCGGGATTCTAAATTCCTCAAAAGGAACTCAAATCGACGCTTAGTTCCGTTCGATAGAAATACGTCCAATTGCGTAAAAAGTTTTCTGAAATATTCGAAGAAAAATATTCATCAATTCCCAAGTAAATTAATTTTTTATTGGAGGGAGCATGGCAACGTCTGAATGATCATACGGCGTTCTTTTTTAGCCCGGGAGCACAGGACTTTGGACACCGAGTCCCATTATACGAACATCCAGGGTTTTAAGGTAAGGACGGGACTACTCCGTTAAAAGTTCTTTTTTAGATGAGGAGAAATTTGTAGAAATTCAACATAATGAATTGCTTCATGTGTGGCTGGAAAAATAAAACACAAAGGGGATGCACCGACCCACCGTGCAATGTATCAGGCCGATGGTAGTTAAAAGCATCTATCGATAAAAAGGATCCCAACATTCCATGCAACTTTTCCTACTCTGCGGATGCCAGTATTGCGTTTACAATAAATGAAGGCGCTCTAACTTTCCCCTTGCAGCACAACAGAGAAGCGCATCGACCTATAACTTTGCTGATAAGTCTTCGCTCAAAGGATTATTTCTTGTAGACTTTTTTCCTCCTCGCTTTCTTATTTTTCTCTAAATAGGATTAGGAACAAGTCAAGCAGGGTGGCGTCTGTGATCGATTCAACGAATTTTGAACTTTCTCGAATATATACATTTTTTTTGAAGGTTCTGAAATGGTCCACTAAATAAAAAATTAACGCTTGGTGTTTTGGTAACGTTATTTAAATACAGTGCCACGCCAGTATTCCTACGGTGTACAGTTAGTGGGGGACGCAACCCTGGTAAAAATTGGCGATAAGAGCTGCGTTTCAAAATACCACAGGAATTCTTATAGCCGGCTAAAGAAAGCTATAGAAAATCATATAGCTGGCTGTAGAATGCGGAGAAAATCATACGACCGGGCTATGCGGAGCTATAAAAAATTATGCAGCCGGGATATAGTTCCTATCGCCGGGCTTTACACTTTATCGCCTGGCTGTTGCTTTTTCGCCATCGATTATAAGAGGCTATAAAAAAGTGTGTAGATATTCATGTGCTTCGGTAATTATTAAGTTAGATACGGAACCACCTTAATATTTACAAAACACACATTATATTTTCCTTTAATACATACATTCTTTCATCAATTAAAATGAGAATAATCCATGCAGGATGTGCAAACATTTCAAAATCATGAGTTGGATAACGCTGACTCCGCCAGATTAAATATTAGAGCCTATCACAAAGCGGAGCGGCGACGCACTGGCGCCTACAAACCTAACATGAATACTTCACGCATTGCGCAACGCGTGAAGTATCCCTGTTAGGTTTGTAGGCGCCAATGCGCGTTTCGCGCTAGCTGACCGCCTGCCGCACCGCAGCGTGCCACGGGCGGCGCTTGAAGCAACTATTTCACACCAGAGGTATTGCACAGTGTCATACGACACTGAAGGCGCTCTAATATATTAGGACTGGCAGGCATCCATCAAAAGTACGGAGCTTTCCTCGCAAAATAAATCAAGATACTACGGCCCAAAAAGAGAGCAGTAGTCCAAAAACTCACTAAGTCCTAGCATCCGGAATTAGTAACGTTTAGCATACACTTAATCGCCTGGCTGTTGCTTAGTAATCGCCATTACATCGGCTGTAAAAGGCTATAAGAAATTGGGTAGCCGGCTATAGAAGCTATTGGAAATCTTACAGCCGGCTGTAGGTCTATGGTATTTTGGAACACAGATTCTACTGCCAATTTTTACCAGGGAATGAATAACAAAAACGACAGAAAACTCAGTATTAATGTTTATGTGATTAAAAAGTTGTTAAAATTTCTTAATTTGCCTATAAATTTTATGCCTCGGTGTTCTGCGCCTGGTCATGGAATAAAAATCTGATAATAGTAGTTTGCAAACATTTATTAAACAAGTTGCTCATCTATGACTTTTTCATCTTTTTTAATCAAACCAATGCGGGATGTAATATTAAACAAAGGAGAGAAAAAAATATGTGCCACGGGCAAAATGTCACATCAGATAGAGGGAAACAAAATATAGCAACCGATTTTTTATTATTTTCGTTTCATGGAAAATTAAAAACCTAACTGCATCATTGCGGATTGTGAATATTCATCGAGTGAAAAGTATATTCAAGGAAAAACACGAAGGAAAAGTTGGTGTACCCCTCTTGTCAGGACGCCAAAAGCGGGCCAAAATTCTGTAAGACCTCATTTATGCCGCCTCGGTTAACCCGTATCATCTTCTATCGATGTTGTTCATTGTCGGGTAGAATTTAGGAGCCAGCTGTTGCGCCGCTATAGCGCATCGTTGCCAACTGTTCCCTTAAAGTAAGGTTTTTCATCATCAACTTCTCAGAGTAAAAATGATAGTAAAAATTCCTACTGTAGTTTCTATACCGTTTTCCACTAGCCCCCTTTTCAGGAGGAAAACATTCGAGGAATTCTTGATTTTCTGAGTAACATGTTTCACATTTACGCCTTGGATGGCACAGATATTGACTTAATTCAAGACGCTGGGGGGGGGGGTATTCAAGGGGTTAAGGAGATAGGGGTTGCATACAATTTCTCTGCATTTAAGACAGTTAGCTTGTTCAGTAATTTTTAAATCTTCCATTTTTGGAAAATTGAGAGTGTACCCTTTTTGGGAGAATTCTTCGTGATTTTTTTGAGCGATATGAAGCCATGGGAAACAAGCGCCAAATTGCATATTTTGAGCTCCTATTTGAATACCTACACATCGCTAGGGAACAACACCCATAACTTTCATTGCAAACTTCCCCCCCCCCTCACCTCCCCAAGCCGAATGAGGTCATCAATTAAATAAAAAATCAATAATAGTGCACTCTACAGCTCTGCCGTGATACGGAAGAACGCCGTATGAACATTCGGGAGTTGTCAAATCTCCCCGAATAAAACATGCATTTTTGAGCATATTTTTCCTTGAAATTTTCAGATAATTTAGATGAAACTACGGACAAAATTGTCTGAAAAATTGGAGGAAAAATATTCAGAATTTTCCCAGAACATTCGTTTGTTATTGAAGAAAATATGGCAACGCCTAAATGCACTTACGGTGTTTTTCCTTGACACGGCAGTGTACAGTTATAGCTGTTTGGGGAGAAAAGCGGCAACTTTGGGATGGGGCAACGGGGAGGAAAAGCAGAGTGATTCACGGTAAATTAAATCGTTGGCGGATGAGGGGACAATGGGGACATGGTTCTCAGTTCCAAGAAACGTGACCAAAAGCTCCCGCCACCCGCTCCTCCGGGTTCCCGGAAAAGCCCCAACCCCGGCCCCCCGGCCCCCCGGGCCCCCCCTTCGGGCCCCTCTTCTCGGGTTGCCCTTCGAACCGTCCGCAGTGATCAACTTCACTCGCCCTCTGACAGGCATTTTGACTTCTCGATTTGTAACCAGA